>NC_091346.1:27341545-27511545 GCF_038502225.1 Cherax quadricarinatus | reverse complement strand
ATAGTATAGTGTGGGGTAGTGTTGGTAATAGTATAGTGTGGGGTAGTGTTGGTAATAGTATAGTGTGGGGTAGTGTTGGTAATAGTATAGTGTGGGGTAGTGTTGGTAATAGTATAGTGTGGGGTAGTGTTGGTAATAGTATAGTGTGGGGTAGTGTTGGTAATAGTATAGTGTGGGGTAGTGTTGGTAATAGTATAGTGTGGGGTAGTGTTGGTAATAGTATAGTGTGGGGTAGTGTTGGTAATAGTATAGTGTGGGGTAGTGTTGGTAATAGTATAGTGTGGGGTAGTGTTGGTAATAGTATAGTGTGGGGTAGTGTTGGTAATAGTATAGTGTGGGGTAGTGTTGGTAATAGTATAGTGTGGGGTAGTGTTGGTAGTAGTATAGTGTGGGTTAGTGTTGGTAGTAGTATAGTGTGGGGTAGTGTTGGTAGTAGTATAGTGTGGGGTAGCGTTGGTAGTATAGTGTGGGGTAGCGTTGGTAGTATAGAGTGGTGGTGGTGGTGTGAGGCAGCATGTGTGGTGGTGTGAGGCAGCATGTGTGGTGGTGTGAGGCAGCATGTGTGGTGGTGTGAGGCAGCATGTGTGGTGGTGTGAGGCAGCATGTGTGGTGGTGGTGGTGGTGGTGTGAGGCAGCATGTGTGGTGGTGGTGGTGGTGGTGTGAGGCAGCATGTGTGGTGGTGGTGTGAGGCAGCATGTGTGGTGGTGGTGGTGGTGGTGTGAGGCAGCATGTGTGGTGGTGGTGTGAGGCAGCATGTGTGGTGGTGGTGGTGGTGGTGTGAGGCAGCATGTGTGGTGGTGGTGGTGGTGGTGTGAGGCAGCATGTGTGGTGGTGGTGGTGGTGTTGTGAGTCAGCATGTGTGGAGGTGGTGGTGGTGGTGTGAGGCAGCATGCGTGGTGGTGGTGGTGGTGGTGTGTGGCAGCATGCTTGGTGGTGGTGGTGGTGGTGGTGTGAGGCAGCATGCGTGGTGGTGGTGGTGGTGGTGTGAGGCAGCATGTGTGGTGGTGGTGGTGGTGTGAGGCAGCATGTGTGGTGGTGGTGGTGTGAGGCACCATGTGTGGTAGTAGTGTGGCGGTGGTACCATGTGCGGGTGGTGCACTATGGTACATATAAAAGCCTCAGGTGTGCACCTCCCTCCAACAGACGCTGAATGGGTCACCCAGGTACAACACTCAGAGTCACGGAGTGAGGCATTGAACAAGAGAGTAATATTAATTAACGGAAGGAACGAGGGAATGGAGGAGTGACAGTGACAATACAATGTTTTCCTTAACAGTACAAATTAAGACAAAATTCCTAGTCTATTTCATATAACCAGATCCGTAGAAGCAGGCCAAGTGCCTATCGACAAGTGACTTTGACAACAGGTAACTAACACACATGCACAAGGGCAACAGGGAGGTATACAATGAGCTCAACAGATTTCCTACGTTTTACAAATGAACAAAGGCCAGTACCGAAGACAGGGAAGCATTAAACGAAATAAAACTTTCCAGCTCTGGAACGCTTAATGAGGAATCCAGGGGACTCCTGATAGAACATAATACATCAAAGACCTTGGGATCATTTAGAATATCACCAAGAATGCTGAGAGAAGGTGAAATTCCATGAAAGCCATAATGATCTTTGACAGATCATTAGCGGCTGGTGAAGAACCAAGTGACGGAAGCAGAGTGAACGTGATATGAATAATACAGGTGACAGACAGGGTCCACAGACTAGTGTCCTAGACAGATGAACCTGCCAGGTGCTGGAAAAAGAGTACGAGGAACACTGTGCATCTAGACAGCCTTAGCTTCCTCCCTAACCACCAGCAAAGGCTCTGAAACATCATACCTTACCAGCCTCTACTTAATAGACAGGATGATCAACTGACAGATAAGATAGGATGGCAGTGAGTGTGCTGCATGTTCACTCGCACACGCCCGCACGCCCGCACATGTCTTCCAACTTACGTTTTGAATGTACGCTTTGAACGTGGATTTCCTAATGCATGTTTGGCAACACAAGTTTCATACGCCCATTAACATATATTTTAAACATATATCTACTTACTTTTCTAAGGTGGACAAAGTTGCAACATTCAGTAAAGTGTCACTTAACCGGCGGCTACTTTGTGTGTCAACAAAATGTTGACACTGACACAAGCGACTAACACTGACGAGGGACACTGACGGAGGACACCGACACAAGCGACTAACACTGACGGAGGACACCGACACAAGCGACTAACACTGACGGAGGACACCGACACAAGCGACTAACACTGACGGAGGACACTGACACAAGCGACTAACACTGACGAGGGACACTGACACAAGCGACTAACACTGACGAGGGACACTGACACAAGCGACTAACACTGACGAGGGACACTGACACAAGCGACTAACACTGACGGAGGACACTGACACAAGCGACTAACACTGACGGAGGACACCGACACAAGCGACTAACACTGACGGAGGACACTGACACAAGCGACTAACACTGACGAGGGACACTGACACAAGCGACTAACACTGACGGAGGACACTGACACAAGCGACTAACACTGACGGAGGACACCGACACAAGCGACTAACACTGACGGAGGACACTGACACAAGCGACTAACACTGACGGAGGACACCGACACAAGCGACTAACACTGACGGAGGACACCGACACAAGCGACTAACACTGACGGAGGACACTGACACAAGCGACTAACACTGACGAGGGACACTGACACAAGCGACTAACACTGACGGAGGACACTGACACAAGCGACTAACACTGACGGAGGACACCGACACAAGCGACTAACACTGACGGAGGACACTGACACAAGCGACTAACACTGACGAGGGACACTGACACAAGCGACTAACACTGACGGAGGACACTGACACAAGCGACTAACACTGACGAGGGACACTGACACAAGCGACTAACACTGACGGAGGACACCGACACAAGCGACTAACACTGACGGAGGACACTGACACAAGCGACTAACACTGACGGAGGACACTGACACAAGCGACTAACACTGACGGAGGACACCGACACAAGCGACTAACACTGACGAGGGACACTGACACAAGCGACTAACACTGACGGAGGACACCGACACAAGCGACTAACACTGACGAGGGACACTGACACAAGCGACTAACACTGACGGAGGACACTGACACAAGCGACTAACACTGACGAAGGACACTGACACAAGCAACTAACACTGACGAGGGACACTGACACAAGCAACTAACACTGACGAGGGACACTGACACAAGCAACTAACACTGACGAGGGACACTGACACAAGCAACTAACACTGACGAAGGACACCGACACAAGCGACTAACACTGACGAGGGACACTGACACAAGCGACTAACACTGACGAAGGACACTGACACAAGCAACTAACACTGACGAGGGACACTGACACAAGCAACTAACACTGACGAGGGACACTGACACAAGCAACTAACACTGACGAGGGACACTGACACAAGCGACTAACACTGACGAAGGACACTGACACAAGCAACTAACACTGACGAGGGACACTGACACAAGCGACTAACACTGACGAGGGACACTGACACAAGCGACTAACACTGACGGAGGACACCGACACAAGCGACTAACACTGACGAGGGACACTGACACAAGCGACTAACACTGACGGAGGACACCGACACAAGCGACTAACACTGACGAGGGACACTGACACAAGCAACTAACACTGACGAAGGACACTGACACAAGCGACTAACACTGACGAGGGACACTGACACAAGCGACTAACACTGACGAGGGACACTGACACAAGCGACTAACACTGACGGAGGACACCGACACAAGCGACTAACACTGACGAGGGACACTGACACAAGCGACTAACACTGACGGAGGACACCGACACAAGCGACTAACACTGACGAGGGACACTGACACAAGCGACTAACACTGACGGAGGACACCGACACAAGCGACTAACACTGACGAGGGACACTGACACAAGCGACTAACACTGACGAGGGACACTGACACAAGCGACTAACACTGACGGAGGACACCGACACAAGCGACTAACACTGACGGAGGACACTGACACAAGCGACTAACACTGACGAGGGACACTGACACAAGCGACTAACACTGACGAGGGACACTGACACAAGCGACTAACACTGACGAGGGACACTGACACAAGCGACTAACACTGACGGAGGACACCGACACAAGCGACTAACACTGACGAGGGACACTGACACAAGCGACTAACACTGACGAGGGACACTGACACAAGCGACTAACACTGACGGAGGACACCGACACAAGCGACTAACACTGACGAGGGACACTGACACAAGCGACTAACACTGACGAGGGACACTGACACAAGCGACTAACACTGACGAGGGACACTGACACAAGCGACTAACACTGACGAGGGACACTGACACAAGCGACTAACACTGACGGAGGACACCGACACAAGCGACTAACACTGACGAGGGACACTGACACAAGCGACTAACACTGACGAGGGACACTGACACAAGCGACTAACACTGACGAGGGACACTGACACAAGCGACTAACACTGACGAGGGACACTGACACAAGCGACTAACACTGACGAGGGACACTGACACAAGCGACTAACACTGACGGAGGACACCGACACAAGCGACTAACACTGACGAGGGACACTGACACAAGCGACTAACACTGACGGAGGACACCGACACAAGCGACTAACACTGACGAGGGACACTGACACAAGCGACTAACACTGACGAGGGACACTGACACAAGCGACTAACACTGACGAGGGACACTGACACAAGCGACTAACACTGACGAGGGACACTGACACAAGCGACTAACACTGACGGAGGACACTGACACAAGCGACTAACACTGACGGAGGACACCGACACAAGCGACTAACACTGACGAGGGACACTGACACAAGCGACTAACACTGACGAGGGACACTGACACAAGCGACTAACACTGACGAGGGACACTGACACAAGCGACTAACACTGACGGAGGACACTGACACAAGCGACTAACACTGACGGAGGACACTGACACAAGCGACTAACACTGACGAGGGACACTGACACAAGCGACTAACACTGACGGAGGACACCGACACAAGCGACTAACACTGACGAGGGACACTGACACAAGCGACTAACACTGACGGAGGACACTGACACAAGCGACTAACACTGACGAGGGACACTGACACAAGCGACTAACACTGACGAGGGACACTGACACAAGCGACTAACACTGACGGAGGACACCGACACAAGCGACTAACACTGACGGAGGACACTGACACAAGCGACTAACACTGACGAGGGACACTGACACAAGCGACTAACACTGACGAGGGACACTGACACAAGCGACTAACACTGACGGAGGACACTGACACAAGCGACTAACACTGACGGAGGACACTGACACAAGCGACTAACACTGACGGAGGACACTGACACAAGCAACTAACACTGACGGAGGACACTGACACAAGCGACTAACACTGACGAAGGACACTGACACAAGCAACTAACACTGACGGAGGACACTGACACAAGCGACTAACACTGACGGAGGACACCGACACAAGCGACTAACACTGACGAAGGACACTGACACAAGCAACTAACACTGACGGAGGACACCGACACAAGCGACTAACACTGACGAAGGACACTGACACAAGCAACTAACACTGACGGAGGACACTGACACAAGCGACTAACACTGACGAAGGACACTGACACAAGCGACTAACACTGACGAGGGACACTGACACAAGCGACTAACACTGACGAGGGACACTGACACAAGCGACTAACACTGACGGAGGACACTGACACAAGCGACTAACACTGACGAAGGACACTGACACAAGCGACTAACACTGACGGAGGACACTGACACAAGCGACTAACACTGACGAGGGACACTGACACAAGCGACTAACACTGACGGAGGACACTGACACAAGCGACTAACACTGACGGAGGACACTGACACAAGCGACTAACACTGACGGAGGACACTGACACAAGCGACTAACACTGACGAAGGAACTTCAGGAACTAACTCGAAGTGGTGTGTGTTTTTAGTGAGTTGTTCCTGAGACAACCTGAACGCCCCAAATACGCATCTTCTGGCCCAATCAAAAACTTAGAATGAGGTGTCGGGCCAATCAAAAGTCAAGAATAACCTGTAACTGCCTCAAGCTTGTTGTTAGCCCATACTCGCTTCTGAGTGGGTCAGAATACTGTCAACACTCTTATATCATCACTGATAGTTTTTGTATATAGCGACCCCTTAAGGGAAGTTCCTTGACGCTGGTGAGGGGCTCTTGATCTAGGGAACTGGATCTGTGCTCCAGTTCATTGAATTAAGCCCGAATACCTTCCATCCCCCCCTCAGGCGCTGTATAATCCTACGGGTTTAGTGCTTCTCCATTATTATAATAATAGTGTATATAGCGAGAAGTGTATCTTTATCCATGAAGGGAGTATATATCGTGCCGAATAGGTAAAACTTGCGATTTTTGCTTAAATAGCAACGCTCCTCTTGCTGAATAAGACAAGCGAAAATTTGTGTATGTAATAATTTCGCAAAAATCATTCTGAACCTAACGAAAAATATATATTTCATTGTGATTGCTATTAAATTATTGTAAACTTAGGCTAAATTAAATTGCGCTTGTTATAATAAGGTTAAGTTTTCTAAGGTTCTTTTGGTACAAAATTATTAATTTTTACATTAACATAAATGAAAAAAATATATCTTTAAACGTCTAAAAGAAAATTTTAGAAAGGACTTAATTTCAAATTAGTTCTTGCTAATTGACCAGTTTTACCTATTCGGCACGATATATATATATATATATATATATATATATATATATATATATATATATATATATATATATATATATATATATATATGTACAAGCATATATATATACACACACACCCCTCTGGGTTTTCTTCTATTTTCTTTCTAGTTCTTGTTCTTGTTTATTTCCTCTTACCTCCATGGGGAAGTGGAACAGAATTCTTCCTCCGTAAGCCATGCGTGTTGTAAGAGGCGACTAAAATGCCGGGAGCAAGGGGCTAGTAACCCTTTCTCCTGTATATATTACTAAATTTAAAAAGAGAAACTTTAGTTTTTTCTTTTGGGCCACCCCGCCTCGGTGGGATACGGCTGGTATGTTGAAAGAAAGAAAGAAATATATATATATATATATATATATATATATATATATATATATATATATATATATATATATATATATATATATGTATATCGTAAAGTATTGTTAGAGGTGTACAGTTTACTTGAGAGAGTAAGCCTATGAAGCAGGTCTCTAATAAGATGAACCATGTTGACACTGTGATGTGGAGGATGACAAGACTGTGGGTGTCTGAGAACAGGTGAAGGTGGAGTAAGTGATGACTGTATGGCTGGCCAAGACAGCAGCCACCGACTGTATGGCTGACAAAGACAGCAGCCACCGACTGTATGGCTGACCAAGACAGCAGCCACCGACTGTATGGCTGACCAAGACAACAGCCACCGACTGTATGGCTGGCCAAGACAACAGACACCACTCTCTTACCCGGAGGGAGGCAGTGGACTGTGCATGTCTATAGACAGACATGTGTGTGTGTATATATATATATATATATATATATATATATATATATATATATATATATATATATATATATATATATATATATATATATATATATAAACACGCACACAGGTAAACAAGACATTCACGCGTGTGTGCGGCCCATAAGAGCTTCAATAAATCACGTCCAATGACGTGATTTATTGAGTCAAGTGTAGGAAAATGAGTTAGTGTGTTTGTATTGTGTAGGTAAGAATACACTTTAGTACACTGGTGCTAGCACTGTAACTCTCTCTCTGCTTCATGGGAGGGTCCTTGATGACTGTGATGTACTCTTGATCTAACGAATTGGAGCTACCCCTTCCCTTCCAGGGATCAAAATGGATTACCTCCCATTCCCTAGACGCTGTGTGACACCCCTCCTACGGGTTTACCGCCTCCACATGAGTGCACATAATAACTAAAAGCTAAGACGTTCTCATGGTGAAAAATATCGCGTTAAACAAGCAAATCTTTTTCAACTAAACACTAATGTATTTGTCCCGTGGCAAGAATAATAATTCTGAGAGTAAGATTGTTGGTACGTGGCTTGAACCCGCAATGTTTCAGTCTGACTCACACTACACTGCATAATGTCACAAATCACGAATGCGCTTGGAATTTCACTATTTTTCATTATAGTTATTATGTGTGTGTGTATATATATATATATATATATATATATATATATATATATATATATATATATATATATAAACACTAACCTCAGGTTGAAGGAGACTCGAACCTACTAACCTTGGAATAGAACAATGTACGCAGTGCTCTACCACCGTACCACAGTGGTCCAATACCTTGGCGCTCAGCTAACGCTAGAAGTTTGGTCCAAGGCAGCTGACAATATATATATATATATATATATAAACTTGCGATCTTGGCTTAAATAGCAACGCTCATCTTGCCATATAGGACAAGCGAAAATTTGTTTATGCAATAATTTCGCCAAAATCATTCTGAACCTAACGAAAAAAATATATTTCACTGTGTTTTTTAGTATTAAATTATCGTAAACAAATCTAAAATATATTTAGTTGGGTTAGGCTAAAATAAATTGTGCTTGTTATAATAAGGTTAGGTAAGTTTTCTAAGATGCTTTTGGTGCAAAATTAAAATTTTTTCATTAACATTAATGAAAAAAATATATCTTTAAATGTATAAGAGAAAATTTTTAGAAAGGACTTAATTTTAAATGAGTTCTTGCTAATTGACCAGTTTTACATATTCGGCACAACATATATATATATATATATATATATATATATATATATATATATATATATATATATATATATATATATATATATATGTTGTAGGGGTTCTTAAGGAGATATGATGGATAAGGTAAACTCACTTGTTGGATGGTAATGATATATATTGTCAGACTGTGGTAAGGAATGGATGGGCCCAGCCTGCCGTGTCACTGCCTGGATGTCTAATCGCCGAGTGAGAGCGAGGCAGCTCGTCTCACTGCCTCAAGCTGTACCCCGTGACGTCATACACAGGCCTAAGGGTTCTTCTATATAAACACATGGATGGTACTATGATACTCAACTAATCTATGCATACAACACATGTAAAGGAGGATCAGCAACTATGCTGACAGCTCGGTCATGTTACGTATGTCGTCTCGACATACACTACTATGCTATAGGCTGAACAGGCAGGTGGTTCTGGGCTGATTCTATACAATAACAAATTCATATATATATAACTTAGAACTAATGGATGGTATAATGGATGTTAACATAATGAGTTTTACGTAATGGGTGTTAACATAATGAGTTTTAACGTAATGCATTACGACTTATAAGAACAAATCATTGTACAATATGGATGGAATTGATCGATCAATCTGTTTTCATGCACTCTACGGATTCTGAGGAAGAATAAATATATATATACAAGGTGAAATTAACAGTAGACATCTGGTGCACTCAGATCATTACTGTCAAATTCTCAGAATATGGAGGGAACATGAACACGAAAAAAAAAAAATTTTTGAAAAAAAAAATGATCAGTTAATAACAAAACACACAGCTGACAATTTCCTTCATCTCGACATCTAGTTATACAGACTATGTACATTTAAACCCAATTCTGCGAGGGTGCGGTTTACATATGCAGAATGGTTATCATCTCTGGGAGGATCGAATTCCTCTGCCTTGACTGAGGGAGATCTGAATGAGTATCTACAAAAGATACTTGTGGGTTTCTCATTACTAGTCGAGTACGCAAAACATAGCGACATTCAGGTTGATTATCTGACTGAATATTTGAGGTAGAAGGTACAGAGTCAAGAGGACTGTCAGCATCTGTCACATTAGTCTGGGTAGCAATATCATCAACATCGCATACTAATTTCATATGATCTAAATGCGATTCTTTGTACTTACCAGTACTAATTTCTCTAACCTTATACTTATTGCCAGAGATATATTCTACAACTCCATAAGGGCCAACAAACTTTTGATCGAACTTAGGCATTTCAGATGTTTTGTTGAAATTTGTCAGCATTACTCTTGAACCTACTTTAACTTTTGACGGCTTAGCATGGCTATTAGTTACTCTAGTAAATTCTGCTGTTGATTTATGAAGTGTTTCACGGATTCTTCTAAAAACACTCTGAGCTATGCTGGTACGAGTTGCTATGAAATCATCAGGGTTGTAATTGGGTTGATTTATGAAGTGTTTCACGGATTCTTCTAAAAACACTCTGAGCTATGCTGGTACGAGTTGCTATGAAATCATCAGGGTTGTAATTGGGTTTCGGAGTAGAATATAACAACTCATAGGGTAAATGCTTGTCTACACCATACAGTGCATAATGTGGAGTATCACCTATGAAAGCACTGTAAGCAGAATTTATGGCACTTCATCCCAAGTTTCACTATTGGGGTTGATAGTGGCTCTCAAGACATCAAGTACTTTCTTATTGGTTCGTTCAGCTAACCCATTGCTGGCAGGATGATGAGGAACTATGGTGGATTTAGAGATCTTGTACAAAGTACACAAATTTTCAAGAATCTCATTACAGAATTCATCTCCATTATTTGTTATTAAGGACTTAGGGGTGGTATGCCTGCAGATAATGCGTTCTTTAAACGCTTTAGCTACTGTCTCTGCAGTCTTATCTGCAATAGGAACTAACTTACAATATCTGGTGAAATGGTCTACCATAACACACAGACGTTTGTTGCCTTGGAGGGAATATTTAAAATTGGTTAACAAATCAAGGGCAACTCTTTCCCATGGTTCGCTAGTGGTTGGGTACACTTGGATTGGATTAGGACCATTGACATTTCCTTTATGTTGCATACAAACACTACATTTCTTAACATACTCTGAAATGTCAGTTGCCATACGTGGCCAAAAGTACTTCATTCTGGCTTGTTTCACAGAACGATCCATACCAGGGTGTGCAACACCTGGTGCATCGTGAACTAGCTGTAGAGCTATGTTCACTAGTGACTGTGGAATTACTAACTGGTAAACTCTTCTGCTTGGAGTACCCAACTCGGCTGTTCGATACAGTAATTCTTGGCTCATTACAAAGTCACTGATGGGTGCTGGTGGCTTCACAGTCAGAATAAGATCTTCCTGAAGCAGGAATCGAATCACACCAGACCACATGGGATCTGTTCTTTGGGCATTCTTTACATCCTCTGCAGTAAATGGAGGCTCTGCAGTTACTACACTAACGTGTCGCGATAAGGCATCTGCGACTACATTTGACTTGCCAGGTAAATGTTCAAAAGTGGGATTGAACTCTTGGATAGTCAAGGTCCATCTGGCTAACCTTCCAGTAGGTTGTTTGTTCTGGAATAAAGGTATCAGTGGTGCATGGTCTGTCAAGAGATGAACAGGGTACTGGTAAATAATGTCTCGGAAGTGCTTTAAAGACCATACTATTGCTAAAGCTTCTTTTTCCGTTACTGTATAATTACATTCAGCCTTCGTAAGGACTCAGCTAGCAAATGCAACTGCATTGTACTTGCCATCAGTCTTCTGAGCTAGTACGGCACCTATGCCAATTGAACTAGCATCAATTGTCAAATAGAAGGGCTTAGAAAAATTTGGGAATTTCAAAATGGGAGCAGATGTTAGCTTTTCTTTTAGTGTCTGGAATGCTCTTTTTTGACGGAAGGTCCAAACGAAAGGAGCATCTTTCTTAAGCAATTCACTTAGAGAAGCTGCTATTTAAGAAAAATTTGCAATGAAAGATCTGTAGAAACCTGCTAGACCCACAAAGGATCTTACAGCATCAGCAATTTTGGGGGGTGGAAAATTTAGTACTGCCGTTACTTTACTTTGATCAGTCGTAACCCCTCTAGGAGTGACTACGTGACCAAGAAACTTGATTTCTGATCTAAAAAATTGACATTTGGACAGTTTGATCTTTAAATTGGCTTCTTCAAGCTTACCAAGTACTATATCAAGTCTTTTCAGATGTGTATCCACATCTTCGGACATGACGATTACGTCATCTAGGTACACCATAAGTGCTTTACCTATAAGACCTCTAAAGATATTGGTCATGAGTCTAGAGAATATGATAGGAGAGGATCGTAATCCAAAAGCCATTTGAAGGAAATGATAATGACCTGTGGGAGTAGAGAATGCAGTTAACTCTTGGCTGTCCTCGTGAAGAGGGACTTGCCAAAACCCTTGTAACAAGTCCGGGGTCGAGAAGACTTTATCTCCAATGTTGCATAAAAGATCACCTAGTACAGGAAGTGGGAAGCGACCTGGAATAGTTTTCGCATTTAACTTCCTAAAGTCAATCACTGGGAGCCAAGTACCGTCCTTCTTAGGCACTAGGATTAAGGGCGCATTCCAGGGTGAATTGCTATATGCAATAACTCCATCATCGAGCATTTGATTGATCAGTTCTTCTGCGACAGCAACTTGGGAATGAGGCATTCTGTACGCAGGTATATAGATAGGTCTAGTATCAGGTTCAAGTGGAATACGATGGGACAATAAGTTCGTTATACCCATCTTCTCACCTGGTAAGGCAATGGCTCTACGACGTTTGTTTAACAGAGTCAACAAACGCTTGACTTCATCTGGGAAGTCAGTGGGAGCTAAGTCTTTCTCCTCAACTGGTGGAATGGATTGATCCAGTGGAGTGGACGAGGTCTCCCCTGTTGAAATAGCACCGACCCACTGGTCAGGTGGCACGTCATCCTGTACTTGAACAGGGTAAGGATAGTGAACCAGGTCAAAGAGATTGGTATTTGCTCTGAGACGAACACTGTGACCCGAAGTGTTAGCAAGGAATAAATGGATATATATATATATATATATATATATATATATATATATATATATATATATATATATATATATATATATATATATATTTTTTTTTTTTTTTTTTTTTTTCAACAAGTCGGCCGTCTCCCACCGAGGCAGGGTGACCCAAAAAAGAAAGAAAATCCCCAAAAAGAAAATACTTTCATCATCATTCAACACTTTCACCACACTCGCACATTATCACTGTTTTTGCAGAGGTGCTTAGAATACAACAGTCTAGAAGCATACACATATAAAGATACACAACATATCCCTCCACACTGCCAATATCCCAAACCCCTCCTTTAAAGTGCAGGCATTGTACTTCCCATTTCCAGGACTCAAGTCCGACTATATGAAAATAACTGGTTTCCCTGAATCCCTTCACTAAATATTACCCTGCTCACACTCCAACAGATCGTCAAGTCCCAAGTACCATTCTTCTCCATTCACTCCTATCTAACACGCTCACGCACGCTTGCTGGAAGTCCAAGCCCCTTGCCCACAAAACCTCCTTTACCCCCTCTCTCCAACCCTTTCGAGGACGACCCCTACCCCGCCTTCCTTCCCCTATAGATTTATATGCTTTCCATGTCATTCTACTTTGATCCATTCTCTCTAAATGACCAAACCACCTCAACAACCCCTCTTCTGCCCTCTGACTAATACTTTTATTAACTCCACACCTTCTCCTAATTTCCACACTCCGAATTTTCTGCATAATATTTACACCACACATTGCCCTTAAACAGGACATCTCCACTGCCTCCAACCGTCTCCTCGCTGCTGCATTTACCACCCAAGCTTCACACCCATATAAGAGTGTTGGTACTACTATACTTTCATACATTCCCTTCTTTGCCTCCATAGATAACGTTTTTTGACTCCACATATACCTCAACGCACCACTCACCTTTTTTCCCTCATCAATTCTATGATTAACCTCATCCTTCATAAATCCATCCGCCGACACGTCAACTCCCAAGTATCTGAAAACATTCACTTCTTCCATACTCCTCCTCCCCAATTTGATATCCAATTTTTCTTTATCTAAATCATTTGACACCCTCATCACCTTACTCTTTTCTATGTTCACTTTCAACTTTCTACCTTTACACACATTCTCAAACTCATCCACTAACCTTTGCAATTTTTCTTTAGAATCTCCCATAAGCACAGTATCATCAGCAAAAAGTAACTGTGTCAATTCCCATTTTGAATTTGATTCCCCAAAATTTAATCCCACCCCTCTCCCGAACACCCTAGCATTTACTTCCTTTACAACCCCATCTATAAATATATTAAACAACCATGGTGACATTACACATCCCTGTCTAAGACCTACTTTTACCGGGAAGGAGTCTCCCTCTCTTCTACACACCCTAACCTGAGCCTCACTATCCTCATAAAAACTCTTTACAGCATTTAATAACTTACCACCTATTCCATATACTTGCAACATCTGCCACATTGCTCCTCTATCCACTCTATCATATGCCTTTTCTAAATCCATAAATGCAATAAAAACTTCCCTACCTTTATCTAAATACTGTTCACATATATGCTTCAATGTAAACACTTGATCTACACATCCCCTACCCACTCTGAAACCTCCTTGCTCATCCGCAATCCTACATTCTGTCTTACCTCTAATTCTTTCAATTATAACCCTACCGTACACTTTTCCTGGTATACTCAGTAAGCTTATTCCTCTATAATTTTTACAGTCTCTTTTGTCCCCCTTCCCTTTATATAAAGGGACTATACATGCTCTCTGCCAATCCCTAGGTACCTTCCCCTCTTTCATACATTTATTAAACAAAAGTACCAACCACTCCAACACTATATCCCCCCCTGCTTTTAACATTTCTGTCATGATCCCATCAGTTCCAGCTGCTTTACCCCCTTTCATTCTACGTAATGCCTCACGTACCTCCCCCACACTTACAGTCTGCTCTTCTTCACTCCTAAAAGATGGTATACCTCCCTGACCAGTGCATGAAATTACCGCCTCCCTTTCTTCCTTAACATTTAAAAGTTCCTCAAAATATTCTCGCCATCTACCTAATACCTCCCTCTCCCCATCTACTAACTCCCCTACTCTGTTTTTAACTGACAAATCCATATATATATAGATTTAAGAATAATATTGTGTGAATTATTAACAGGTATTATAAATATTACATGATATTAATATTCTTGACTATTATTTAAATGTAATAGACATAATACTGGAAGCCAATTAATACTTATATACTTAAAATATTTTTTCGAAAACAGGGCTCCAATTTCATTCGAAAGTATATAAGAAAATGCTGATAATAGAATAGGTTAGCCTCGTCTGTTTAGATTTTAATTAGATGAAGAGATTTTTTTTTACAATCATGGAGGAGCGCTAAACCCGTAGGGATTATACAGCACCTGTGGGGGTGTAGAAGGTATTCAGGCTTAATTCAGGGAACTGAAGCACAGATCCAGTTCCCTAGATCAAGAACCCCTGACCAGCGTCAAGGAACCTTCCTTGAGGGGAAGTGAAGCGAAGGAAGATGGACCAGATGTGAAGATTTAGTTAAGATTGAAATTGTTAGTTAATTGTGCTTTGAAGGAAATAATTGTTTTTCTGATTGTTGCTCCCAGGTCTCTCATTGGTAACGGAGGTTTTTAATGGATACCCTAAGCTATAAACGCTTACATTAACACGAAACATATTTATACGATCCACTTCATAAGCTAAGAGCTGTTATCTTGTCTCAGCTCATTTTAAACCTCACACACGGTATTAGGTACACTACTTTCCTCTCCCAGGATGCCACCCAAAACAGTCCATTGCTTAAAGCTTCAGATGTTGATCTCCCAGTTTTCCCTTGCATGTGTTTACAAGAACGAAAACTACTTAACACAGACAACATTTCTATCTCTGGCTGTCTACTTTTACAACCACTCGCCCCTTTTTTTTTCAACGAGACACTTTACGAAACTGCCCCTTTTTTTGTACTCAATGATATATCCTCCTTTTCGAATTTTCGATCATAGTCAGCTTGAGTGTGTTGCTGAGTGTTGAGTGTGTTGCAGAGTCCGTGTCTGCTGAGGCAAGTGCTTCACGGTCTGCTCTTTATGTTTCCCTTTCACGCCCCTTGTCTTTATCTAACGTGTAATCTCTGATTTCATCCTTGCCTACACCACTCCTTTTATTGGGTGATTTTTAACTCGTTTGCTCTGGGAAGGGTCGTATTGTAACTCTCGCGGAGGTCAGTCTATTCCTTACTCCTCTACCTCTCCTCAACCTTATTGTTTGTGTTCCTACACATCTAGATTCCGCACACATATACTCTCTCGTGTATAACTCTATCTGCTCCTCTTCCGTAGTGTTAAATGCGATTGGACTATAAAAAATGACTTCCATGACAGCGGTCGTTCCTCGATTTTCGTTACTTCCAGCTCTGACACCTGACATCCTCGTCGATCCTGGTGGGAATCTGAGCGTGCAGATCAGACACGTTATGCACGCCATGCCTCTTTTTTTCAGGTGTTTTTCCTGATCATCCAAACTCGATAATCACCACTGTTCTCTCTGCAACCACACTTGCAATTCCCAGGACCCAGGGTAAGCATTATTTAAAGGAAAAATGTCCCTTGGTGATATGACTGCTCGCGCAGCGGTGGTCCACTACCATTACAGTCGAAGTATAGACTCGTTCCTTGTTCACAAACAAGCGAGAGTGCACAAGCGTCGTGTTATACAAATAACTGTAGAATGAGACACTAGTGCAACATTTAGGAAAACGTGTCACCAGCCAATGGCTTCTTCAGTCCAATACAGAGAATAAAAGTGGAAGATGAGGAGTTTGAGGTAGTCAGTCCCTTAGCCTGGAGTTAATATATTCAGTCCATCAAGATTGATGGATTGAACACATTGACTCCAGACTGAGAGATTGATTACCTCAAACTCCTCATCTTCCACTGTTATTCTCTGTATTGGACTGAAGAAGCCATTGGCTGGCGACACGCTTCCTCAGTAAAGATTCCTAGATGTTGCACAAGTGTCTGCAACTTGTCGGTTTCAAAACCATTTTCATCACATACGGACAGTTAAACCAACTTGGTGGGTTTACATATCGACTGTAACTGTTATTTCCTCTTATATGCGCAGTCTGGAAAAATACGAAAGTTAGCAGACAAGTGCCCTCCAGGCCCTGGTCCCTTTCCTACAATTGCTGGCAAGAATGTTGCCAGAATGTTGCAAGAAGTTGCCAGAGCAATTGGACATCACCTCGTTCGTGTTTCTCAATGGCTATATTTATCTTTTCCTCAGTTCAAACGAGAGTTAAAGTCGACCCCATTGCATTTTACGTCTCGTATTGCGGCACCTTACAACATTTCTTTCATACTCCGCGAACTCACATCGACGCTAATCTGTGTGTTAACCAATACCAGCTGAGCTTGTTGACATCCATGGCCACAAACTCTGACACTGACGCCCTACATCACTAAATTTTCTCTTCCAAGTTGTTTTTTTAGTCATATTTGGCCCAGAAGGGTTATATTTTTTAGTGGAAAACCAGGGACCATGGGTTATGACACTTCTCATTATAGACCCCATCGCAGCCCAAAACTCTCTCTTATTAATTAGGTTATAGAAAGTACTGGTCCACTAACTACTGATTAATCCTCCTCTATATATACATTCGTGATGCTCTCCTTGATAACAAATCATTTACTGCATTTTCTCGATCTAGGAAAAACTTGTAACACGACCTGGCATTACATTTTGTCCCGAACCTGTATCTTAGCCCTCCGAGGCACAGTGCAGCTTTTCCATAGAGATCTTTTATCAGAGAAGCAATTTTCCCCTGACTTAGTGCAAGTTGAAAGTGCAACTCAAAGTTGTGTTGTTAATTAATACATACTACCTTCTACCTCCTCGCCACTAACGAGTTCGCCTCTGCTTTTCCTTCAAATGTATGGTCATTCCTACATGAAAACGATTTTTCTATTACTTGTGCGTACACACAGTATCAACTCATAGCGATCTCTCTCCAGTACACTGTTGCTCGCTCTTCCAAATGCTAGATAACTGGATAACTTTCGCGCAACACCCTGTTGTCTCTCATCCCATTCTACACCTATGTCCTTCCTGTATCAATGAACGAGATACAGCCAAATTTCACTGACACAAACGACTCACACACGGTTGCCTCAAGGAGAGACGCCTGGCACCTGTCTGCGAGAGCTGCCAGGTCACAATGTCAGTTTGACGTATCTTAACAGACTGTCCTCTAGCTGTCATTTATAACGCCCTGTCGCACTCATTCTAACTGACCTCCTCACCGAAAGCCCAACCTTTTAACACAGATTCATTCTTTGATGTTTTGATGGAAACTGAACCTCCTGAATCACACACCCCGACTCGTGGCACAGTATGATCCACACAAATTTTTGAGAAAATATAATAATAATTACTATAATATATTACTAATAATAATAATAGTAACAACAACAACAGCTGACTAACACCCAGGTACGTATTTGCTGTTAGATGAACAGGGACAACAGATGTAAAAAAAAACCCTGCTCAAACATCTTACCCAGATTGTGAATCGAACCAGAGTTCTTATGGTTGCAAGACGAACGTTCCTCCCACTGAGCTACTGGTGACTTACCAAGGCTCATGAAAAACAAACTGACATCTGTTATCAGTAATTATGTTCATGTTCCAGTTAACATTCTTAACACGCAGTGTACGAATTTTCCTGAATACAAGGCCACCTGTACACCCGACTTCCTGAATACAAAGTCACTTGTACACCCGACTTCCTGAATACAAAGGCACTTGTACACCCGACTTCCTGAATACAAAGTCACCTGTACACCCGACTTCCTGAATACAAAGGCACTTGTACACCCGACTTCCTGAATACAAAGGCACTTGTACACCCGACTTCCTGAATACAAAGGCACTTGTACACCCGACTTCCTGAATACAAAGGCACTTGTACACCCGACTTCCTGAATACAAAGGCACTTGTACACCCGACTTTCTGAATACAAAGCCACCTGTACACCCGACTTCCTGAATACAAAGCCACCTGTACACCCGACTTCCTGAATACAAAGGCACTTGTACACCCGACTTCCTGAATACAAAGGCACTTGTACACCCGATTTCCTGAATACAAAGGCACTTGTACACCCGACTTCCTGAATACAAAGCCACCTGTACACCCGACTTCCTGAATACAAAGGCACTTGTACACCCGACTTCCTGAATACAAAGTCACCTGTACACCCGACTTCCTGAATACAAGGCCACTTGTACACCCGACTTCCTGGATACAAAGTCACCTGTACACCCGACTTCCTGAATACAAGGCCACTTGTACACCCGACTTCCTGGATACAAAGTCACCTGTACACCCGACTTCCTGAATACAAAGCCACCTGTACACCCGACTTCCTGAATACAAAGCCACATGTACACCCGACTTCCTGAATACAAAGCCACCTGTACACCCGACTTCCTGAATACAAAGCAACCTGTACACCCGACTTCCTGAATACAAAGCCACCTGTACACCCGACTTCCTGAATACAAAGCCACCTGTACACCCGACTTCCTGAATACAAAGCCACCTGTACACCCGACTTCCTGAATACAAAGCCACCTGTACACCCGACTTCCTGAATACAAAGCCACCTGTACACCCGACTTCCTGAATACAAAGCCACCTGTACACCCGACTTCCTGAATACAAAGCCACCTGTACACCCGACTTCCTGAATACAAAGTCACCTGTATACCCGACTTCCTGAATACAAAGTCACCTGTATACCCGACTTCCTGAATACAAAGTCAACTGTACACCCGACTTCCTGAATACAAAGTCACTTGTACACCCGACTTCCTGAATACAAAGTCACCTGTATACCCGACTTCCTGAATACAAAGCCACTTGTACACCCGACTTCCTGAATACAAAGTCACTTGTACACCCGACTTCCTGAATACAAAGTCACCTGTATACCCGACTTCCTGAATACAAAGCCACTTGTACACCCGACTTCCTGAATACAAAGTCACCTGTATACCCGACTTCCTGAATACAAAGTCACCTGTACACCCGACTTCCTGAATACAAAGTCACTTGTACACCCGACTTCCTGAATACAAAGTCACCTGTATACCCGACTTCCTGAATACAAAGCCACTTGTACACCCGACTTCCTGAATACAAAGTCACTTGTACACCCGACTTCCTGAATACAAAGTCACTTGTACACCCGACTTCCTGAATACAAAGCCACCTGTACACCCGACTTCCTGAATACAAAGCCACATGTACACCCGACTTCCTGAATACAAAGTCACCTATATACCCGACTTCCTGAATACAAAGCCACCTGTACACCCGACTTCCTGAATACAAAGCAACCTGTACACCCGACTTCCTAAATACAAAGCCACCCATACACCCGACTTCCTGAATACAAAGCCACCTATACACCTGACTTCCTGAATACAAAGCCACCTGTACACCCGAATTCCTGAATACAAAGTCACTTGTACACCCGACTTCCTGAATACAAAGCCACCTGTACACCCGACTTCCTGAATACAAAGCCACCTGTATACCCGACTTCCTGAATACAAAGCCACCTGTACACCCGACTTCCTGAATACAAAGCCACCTGTACACCCGACTTCCTGAATACAAAGTCACCTGTACACCCGACTTCCTGAATACAAAGCCACCTGTACACCCGACTTCCTGAATACAAAGCCACCTGTACACCCGACTTCCTGAATACAAAGCCACCTGTACACCCGACTTCCTGAATACAAAGCCACCTGTACACCCGACTTCCTGAATACAAAGCCACCCGTACACCCGACTTCTTTAATACAAAGCCACCTGTACACCCGACTTCCTGAATACAAAGCCACCCGTACACCCGACTTCTTGAATACAAAGCCACCCGTACACCCGACTTCCTGAATACAAAGCCACCCGTACACCCGACTTCCTGAATACAAAGGCACCTGTACACCCGACTTCCTGAATACAAAGCCACCTGTACACCCGACTTCCTGAATACAAAGCCACCTGTACACCCGACTTCCTGAATACAAAGCCACCCGTACACCCGACTTCTTGAATACAAAGCCACCTGTACACCCGACTTCCTGAATACAAAGCCACCCGTACACCCGACTTCCTGAATACACTACTACTTGTATACATACCTGCTTTGATATTCCCAGCTTGAAATACGTATTTAAGCTTAGTGGTGATATAAATGGCTTAGAAAACTGACAAGTTGAAAAATGTGACATTTGTGCAACTTGTGCAGCACTTGTGCAACACTTGTGCAACACTCTTGCAACACTTGTGCAACACTTTGGTATCTTTATTGATTAAGCCAGCCAGTGGCTTGATCAGTCTGATACAGAGAACGGTAAAAGATGAGGCGACGTTTCACACAACAGAGACTATCACCTGATAAAGTCCCTGGCGGGCGAAACATCTTCACAATAAATTGCCATAAAACTCACTGCGTGTCTCATTTCCATACTGTCAGTGTACGTAACCACTGAGTTACCCCTACAGTTTAATTACCAGATACCTGTCCCTTAAAAAAAAGAGTGCTTTATACTGACGAAGGGCCCTTGATCCAAGGAACAGAAGCTGCCCTTCCCTTCCTTCAGGTCAAACCAGAATACCTCCCAGTCCCCCCCCCCCTTCCACAAGCTGCAAGAGCCCCAGGGGGTTTCACGCTTCCCCGTAAATAAGAAATTCGTCTTCTCGCCTCCACTCCCCGCGTCCCCTGGGGTATTTCACTTCAGGAATAACCCGGACACTTCCTCTGGGGATGTCTCCCTTCCCCCGGTGGAGTAATCGTTCCTAAATAAAAACAAATAAAGAAAAAAGAAAACCGGGGAAAAATGTTGCTTTTGCCTATTGCAAAAAAAATGAGAGGCAGATTCCAAGTCCTTTGGGAGAGGGTTGAGTTGAGACCCTTGAAAGTTCTGTTTTTGTGCCGTTCCTGCCTGTTTTTGTAGTTTTTGTGCCGTTCCTGCCTGTTTTTGAAGTTTTTGTGCCGTTCCTGCCTGTTTTTGTAGTTTTTGTGCCGTTCCTGCCTGTTTTTGTAGTTTTTGTGCCGTTCCTGCCTGTTTTTGAAGTTTTTGTGCCGTTCCTGCCTGTTTTTGAAGTTTTTGTGCCGTTCCTGCCTGTTTTTGTAGTTTTAATGTAGTTTCTGTCTGCTTTGTTGTTTTTGTTTAGTTCCTGCTTGTTTTATGCAGTTCCTGCTTGTTGTATGCAGTTCCTGTTTGCTTTATGCAGTTCCTGCTTGTTTTATGCAGTTCCTGTTTATTTTATGCAGTTCCTGCTTGTTTTATGCAGTTCCTGCTTGTTTTATGCAGTTCCTGCTTGTTGTATGCAGTTCCTGTTTGCTTTATGCAGTTCCTGCTTGTTTTATGCAGTTCCTGTTTATTTTATGCAGTTCCTGCTTGTTTTATGCAGTTCCTGCTTGTTTTATGCAGTTCCTGTTTGTTTTATGCAGTTTCTGCTTGTTGTTTGCAGTTCCTGCTTGTTTTATGCAGTTCCTGCTTGTTTTATGCAGTTCCTGTTTGTTTTATGCAGTTTCTGCTTGTTGTATGCAGTTCCTGTTTGCTTTATGCAGTTCCTGCTTGTTTTATGCAGTTCCTGTTTATTTTATGCAGTTTCTGCTTGTTGTTTGCAGTTCCTGTTTGCTTTATGCAGTTCCTGCTTGTTTTATGCAGTTCCTGTTTATTTTATGCAGTTCCTGCTTGTTTTATGCAGTTCCTGTTTGCTTTATGCAGTTCCTGCTTGTTTTATGCAGTTACTGTTTATTTTATGCAGTTCCTGTTTGATTTATGCAGTTCCTGTTTATTTTATGCAGTTCCTGCTTGCTTTATGCAGTTCCTGTTTTTGTGCAGTTCCTGTTTATTTTATGCAGTTCCTGCTTGTTTTATGCAGTTCCTGTTTGTTTTATGCAGTTTCTGCTTGTTGTATGCATTTCCTGTTTGCTTTATGCAGTTCCTGTTTTTGTGCAGTTCCTGTTTGTTTTATGCAGTTCCTGCTTGTTTTATGCAGTTCCTGCTTGTTTTATGCAGTTCCTGTTTGTTTTATGCAGTTTCTGCTTGTTGTATGCAGTTCCTGTTTGCTTTATGCAGTTCCTGTTTGCTTTATGCAGTTCCTGCTTGCTTTATGCAGTTCCTGTTTGCTTTATGCAGTTCCTGTTTTATGCAGTTCCTGCTTGCTTTATGCAGTTCCTGTTTGCTTTATGCAGTTCCTGTTTGTTTTATGCAGTTCCTGTTTGCTTTATGCAGTTCCTGTTTGCTTTATGCAGTTCCTGCTTGCTTTATGCAGTTCCTGTTTGCTTTATGCAGTTCCTGTTTGTTTTATGCAGTTTCTGCTTGTTTTATGCAGTTCCTGTTTTTGTGCAGTTCCTGTTTGTTGTATGCAGTTCCTGTTTGCTTTATGCAGTTCCTGCTTGTTTTATGCAGTTCCTGCTTGTTTTATGCAGTTCCTGCTTGTTTTATGCAGTTCCTGCTTGCTTTATGCAGTTCCTGCTTGTTTTATGCAGTTCCTGCTTGTTTTATGCAGTTCCTGCTTGTTTTATGCAGTTCCTGCTTGTTTTATGCAGTTCCTGCTTGTTTTATGCAGTTCCTGCTTGTTTTATGCAGTTCCTGCTTGTTATTGTTGTTTTAGTGCAGTTACTAATGTGTTTGGTGCACTTCCTGTCTATTGTTACTTTTGTGCAGTGTTTGATATTTTTGTACAATTCTTACCCGGTGTAGTTCTTGTCGTTGTCTTTGTGCGGTTCTTACTTTATTGTTCTTGTTTGATTAGTTGCCTTTTATTGCCTTTGCAAAGTTATTTGCGTGTCCCCAACAGGATCAGTCATGTACGGAAGATGATCCAAAGGTTAGAACACTTGAAGAGGCGGTGACAGGACAAAGGAGACACAAAATGCATTCTAGTAACTCCCAGAGCTGTCACCAGCATTGTGTGAGTCAGGGTGGAGGAGCTAGCGTCACTGGTGGCGGCGCAGGCAAATCCCATACGCAGCCTCAAGGATGGGTATGACAGGGGCCGTGAAGCTAGAACTCAGTAAGTGATCATAAAGGCATATTTAAGACTGGAGGAATCTTGTTCCCCATAAACATAACACTGTGAGTACATGCAACAAACACAACTGTGAGTACACGCAACAAACACAACTGTGAGTACATGCAACAAACACAACTGTGAGTACACGCAACAAACACAACTGTGAGTACACGCAACAAACACAACTGTGAGTACACGCAACAAACACAACTGTGAGTACACGCAACAAACACAACTGTGAGTACACGCAACAAACACAACTGTGAGTACATGCAACAAACACAACTGTGAGTACATGCAACAAACACAACTGTGAGTACACGCAACAAACACAACTGTGAGTACATGCAACAAACATAACTGAGTACACACAACAAACACAACTGTGAGTACACACAACAAACACAACTGTGAGTACACGCAACAAACAACTGTGAGTACACGCAACAAACACAACTGTGAGTACACGCAACAAACACAACTGAGTACACGCAACAAACGCAACTGTGAGTAAACACAAACAAAACTGTGAGTACACGCAACAAACACAACTGTGAGTACACGCAACAAACACAACTGTGAGTACACGCAACAAACGCAACTGTGAGTACATGCAACAAACGCAACTGTGAGTACACGCAACAAACACAACTGTGAGTACACGCAACAAACACAACTGTGAGTACACGCAACAAACACAACTGTGAGTACACACAACAAACAACTGTGAGTACACGCAACAAACACAACTGTGAGTACACGCAACAAACACAACTGTGAGTACACGCAACAAACAACTGTGAGTACACGCAACAAACACAACTGTGAGTACACACAACAAACAACTGTGAGTACACGCAACAAACACAACTGTGAGTACACACAACAAACAACTGTGAGTACACGCAACAAACACAACTGTGAGTACACACAACAAACAACTGTGAGTACACGCAACAAACGCAACTGTGAGTACACACAACAAACAACTGTGAGTACACGCAACAAACACAACTGTGAGTACACACAACAAACACAACTGTGAGTACACGCAACAAACACAACTGTGAGTACACGCAACAAACACAACTGTGAGTACACACAACAAACGCAACTGTGAGTACACACAACAAACACAACTGTGAGTACACACAACAAACACAACTGTGAGTACACGCAACAAACACAACTGTGAGTACACGCAAACACAACTGTGAGTACACGCAACAAACACAACTGTGAGTACATGCAACAAACACAACTGTGAGTACACGCAACAAACACAACTGTGAGTACACGCAACAAACACAACTGTGAGTACACGCAACAAACACAACTGTGAGTACACGCAACAAACACAACTGTGAGTACACGCAACAAACACAACTGTGAGTACACGCAACAAACACAACTGTGAGTACACGCAACAAACACAACTGTGAGTACACGCAACAAACACAACTGTGAGTACACGCAACAAACACAACTGTGAGTACACGCAACAAACACAACTGTGAGTACACGCAACAAACACAACTGTGAGTACACGCAACAAACACAACTGTGAGTACACGCAACAAACACAACTGTGAGTACACGCAACAAACGCAACTGTGAGTACACACAACAAACAACTGTGAGTACACGCAACAAACACAACTGTGAGTACACGCAAACACAACTGTGAGTACACGCAACAAACACAACTGTGAGTACACGCAACAAACACAACTGTGAGTACACGCAACAAACACAACTGTGAGTACACGCAACAAACACAACTGTGAGTACACGCAACAAACACAACTGTGAGTACACGCAACAAACACAACTGTGAGTACACGCAACAAACACAACTGTGAGTACACGCAACAAACACAACTGTGAGTACACGCAACAAACACAACTGTGAGTACACGCAACAAACACAACTGTGAGTACACGCAACAAACACAACTGTGAGTACACGCAACAAACACAACTGTGAGTACACGCAACAAACGCAACTGTGAGTACACACAACAAACAACTGTGAGTACACGCAACAAACACAACTGTGAGTACACGCAAACACAACTGTGAGTACACGCAACAAACACAACTGTGAGTACACGCAACAAACACAACTGTGAGTACACACAACAAACGCAACTGTGAGTACACACAACAAACACAACTGTGAGTACACGCAACAAACACAACTGTGAGTACACACAACAAACACAACTGTGAGTACACGCAACAAACACAACTGTGAGTACACACAACAAACGCAACTGTGAGTACACACAACAAACACAACTGTGAGTACACACAAACACAACTGTGAGTACACGCAACAAACACAACTGTGAGTACACGCAAACACAACTGTGAGTACACGCAACAAACACAACTGTGAGTACATGCAACAAACACAACTGTGAGTACACACAACAAACACAACTGTGAGTACACGCAACAAACACAACTGTGAGTACACGCAACAAACACAACTGTGAGTACACGCAACAAACACAACTGTGAGTACACGCAACAAACACAACTGTGAGTACACGCAACAAACACAACTGTGAGTACATGCAACAAACACAACTGTGAGTACACGCAACAAACACAACTGTGAGTACACACAACAAACACAACTGTGAGTACACGCAACAAACACAACTGTGAGTACACGCAACAAACACAACTGTGAGTACACGCAACAAACACAACTGTGAGTACATGCAACAAACACAACTGTGAGTACACGCAACAAACACAACTGTGAGTACACACAACAAACACAACTGTGAGTACACGCAACAAACACAACTGTGAGTACATGCAACAAACACAACTGTGAGTACACGCAACAAACACAACTGTGAGTACACACAACAAACACAACTGTGAGTACACGCAACAAACACAAGAAACACTACGTCTTCGACCAGCATGACTAGCATCTATCAGCGGCCGCGATAGATATAAAATATTGGGACGGTGGCAGACGGCTACTGGTATTTCAATAGATTTAAATTTCACCATTTTTACCCTTAGAGATAAATGGTATAAAACAGGAACACGATGGAAGAAAATAAACACAAATGTAGTATAATGGGATCCTTTAGTGACAACGTTTCGGCCACTTGGTAAAGCCCACTATGTGGGCGAAACGTAGTCGATAAAGAATCGCATTATAACGCTTCACATTTTCTTTGTCAAGAAACGTTTTCTTTCTCTGGAAGTCACGTGATGTACCAAGTTTATCTGAAGTTTGTGTTATTCTTGTAATTTTAAGATATATTATTGAGTTACGATGGTGTATAATGTATAGCGCATAATAATAATAATAATAATAATAATAATAATAATAATAATAATAATAATAATTTTATTTACTACCAGTACATGTACAAGGTATATAGACCATAGCTGACATCAATGACATACTACTATATAGAAAGCCGCTTGTTATGCTGAGCATTTCGGGCAAATTAGGTCAGTTTTTGTCCCAGGATGCGACCCACACCAGTCCACTAACACCCAGGATGCGACCCACACCAGTCCACTAACACCCAGGATGCGACCCACACCAGTCCACTAACACCCAGGATGCGACCCACACCAGTCCACTAACACCCAGGATGCGACCAACACCAGTCCACTAACACCCAGGATGCGACCCACACCAGTCCACTAACACCCAGGATGCGACCCACACCAGTCCACTAACACCCAGGATGCGACCCACACCAGTCCACTAACACCCAGCATGCGACCCACACCAGTCCACTAACACCCAGGATGCGACCCACACCAGTCCACTAACACCCAGGATGCGACCCACACCAGTCCACTAACACCCAGGATGCGACCCACACCAGTCCACTAACACCCAGGAACCTATTTGACTGATGGGTGAACAGGGACAGCAGGTGTCTTATGGAAACACGTCCCTAATGTTTTCCAGCCGCACCGGAGGAGATTCAAACTCCGGACCTCAGTGTGTGAGCTGAGTGCCCTAGTGATCGAGCTATAATGTATAGTTTATAATGTAGGTAGTATGTTATAAACGTGAATATACTACAATATGGATTTTTTAGTGCGAGGCCCAAGAACTAGAGTTTGCCAAAATTATGCAAGTGAGCGCGAATACTCACTCAAGCACACATGCACGCACGCGCACACATGCACGCACACAGAAGAGGTGTGATAAAGTTCTTGGAGCAGAGAGAGTGATTAAATAGCGACCAGTTAAGAGGTGGGACCAGGAGCTATGAATTGACACCTGCAACCACAATTAGGTGAGTATACACAGAAAGGTACACACAAATATACACATAAACACACACACACACATACATACACACACATACACACACAGCTGGAGTATAAACAGAGGCGTAAGTGACCACCTGAACCTAAGTGCACCAGCTGACGACGGCCACAACACCACGAAAACAACCAAACAAATTTCGACCAAATGACTAGAGCTATAAGGGTCAAAATTTTCTTGTCAGTGGCTGTTGATGAAAGGTCCTTCTTGAGTACAGTGGATCAAGGTCACTGTGTCCATCAAGTCTCTGGTATTTAGTGTAACCTGGGTATTAAGACCACTCACGTGACCACTGGTCGTTATAGGCAGGTGTTCGCTCCCAGCTAGTCTTAGTGTGCCTTTATCTGTTTGTACTCATGTATTTGTGGTGGCAGGGGGTTGAGTCTCAACTTCTGAGCCTGGTTTTCTCTCTCTCGTAGCCTCAGGTTGTCTCATACCTGTTCCTAAAACTATGTATGGGGAATACTTTCACTACTACTATTACGTATGTGTGCGCGTATGCGTGTGTGTGTGTGTATGCGTGTGTGTGTGTGTGTGTGTGTATGCGCGCGCTCGCGCGCGTGTGTGTGTGTGTGTGTGTGTGTGTACTCAATTGTGCACCCCTAATTGTGGTTGCAGGGGTCGAGCCACAGCCCCTGGCCCCGCCTCTTCACTGGCCGCTACTAGGTCACTCTCCATGCCCCATGAGCTTTATCAGACTATTGCACTTTCCGACAACTCTGTGACTGAAGAAATATTTCTTAACATCCCTGTGATTCATCTGAGTCTTCATCTTCCAACTGTGTCCCCTTGTTGTTGTGTCCCATCTCTGGAACATTCTGTCTGTGTCCATCTTGTCGATTCCTCTTAATATTTTACATGTCGTCATCATATCCCCCCTATCACTCCTGTTCTTCAGTGTCGTCAGGTTGATTTCCCTTAACCTCTACTCGTAGGACATGCCCCTTAGCTCGGGGATTAGTCTTGTTGCAAACTTTTGCACTTTCTCTAGTTGGCTAGGTGTGGGTTCCAAACTGGTGCCGCATACTCCAATATGGGCCTAACGTACACAGTATACAGGATCTTGAACGATTCCTTATTAAGATGTCGGAATGCTGTTCTGAGGTTTGCTAGGCGCCCGTATGCTGCAGCAGTTAATTGGTTGATGTGCGCCTCAGGAGATGTGCCTGGTGCTATACTCACCCCAAGATCTTTTTCCTTGAGTGAGATTTGTAGTCTCTGGGCCCCTTAGACTGTACTCCGTCTGTTGTCTTCTTTGCCCTTCCCCAATCTTCATGACTTTGCACTTGGTGGGGTTGAATTCCAGGAGCCAATTGCTGGACCAGGTCTGCAGCCTGTCCAGATCCCTTTGTATTTGCGCCTGGCCCTCGTCCGATTGAATTCTTCTCATGTGTGTGTGTGTGTGTGTGTGTGTGTGTGTGTGTGTGTGTGTGTGTGTGTGTGTGTGTGTGTGTGTGTGTGTGTGTGTGTGTGTGTGTGTGTTTACATTTACTCCTTTTAAGTACGGGATGCCGCGATGCTGGTAAAGGGATCTTGATTCAAGGAATGGGAGCTACACTCCATCCCATACTACAGGTAAAGTATAATTCCCACAGATTTAGCCCTTCCCATCATTAATAATAACAACACTAGCAACGATAATAATAATAATAATAATAATAATAATAATAATAATAATAATAATAATAATAATAAATAAATAATAATAATAGGTCATATTCATGTCACTTCTCACTTTGCGGAAATCAAAACTGAATTTACATTGCCAATGACGATGCAAAAAAAAGGAACTGATATCAGAGACATGACCTTCACCTTGCAAAGACATGACCATCACCTTGCAAAGACATGACCATCACCTTGCAAAGGTTGTTGTAATAATGTTGGTAGAATTATCCACAATATATTAGGTAAAAAAACACAAGTACAACTGTAGATGAACTTGTCGGTTCTCTGAACCATTCATCTACATTCCTGTCAGACACAGCAACATCTTGGGATCTTAATACAGGGAATTCTTCACTTTCCTAACCCCTGGCCCCGACCTACTTCCACACTGGACAAATTTGATACCACCTACGACTGCTGCACCTCTCCTGCCTGCAGTATATAAGCTACTTCTTCGCGCATATGCTGTATACTTTTCAAGATTGATGGACTGACTACATCGACTCAAGGCTGAGGGACTGATTACCTCAAGCTCCTCCTGTTCTTCACCATTCTCCTAATGTCACATTTTATTGTAGCAACATTTCGCTCTCCAGGAGCATTGTCAAGCCGTTACAAACAATACATGGACACAGAGTATATTTAGGTATTAGAGTGAGGTGCTAAACATGTAGGTAGTACTAGTACTAGTGGTAGTAGTAGTAGTTGTAGTACTTGTGGTAGTAGTAGTTGTAGTACTTGTGGTAGTAGTAGTTGTAGTACTTGTGGTAGTAGTAGTTGTAGTACTTGTGGTAGTAGTAGTTGTAGTACTTGTGGTAGTAGTAGTTGTAGTACTTGTGGTAGTAGTAGTTGTAGTACTTGTGGTAGTAGTAGTTGTAGTACTTGTGGTAGTAGTAGTTGTAGTACTTGTGGTAGTAGTAGTTGTAGTACTTGTGGTAGTAGTAGTTGTAGTACTTGTGGTAGTAGTAGTGGTAGTACTTGTGGTAGTAGTAGTTGTAGTACTTGTGGTAGTAGTAGTTGTAGTACTTGTGGTAGTAGTAGTTGTAGTACTTGTGGTAGTAGTGGTAGTACTTGTGGTAGTAGTAGTGGTAGTACTTGTGGTAGTAGTAGTAGTAGTACTTGTGGTGGTAGTAGTAGTGGTAGTACCTGTGGTAGTAGTTGCAGTACTTGTGGTAGTAGTAATTGTAGTACTTGTGGTAGTAGTAGTAGTAGTAGTGGTAGTACTTGTGGTAGTAGTAGTAGTGGTAGTACTTGTGGTAGTAGTAGTAATACTTGTGGTAGTAGTAGTAGTAGTAGTGGTAGTACTTGTGGTAGTAGTTGCAGTACTTGGGGTAGTAGTAGTTGTAGTACTTGTGGTAGTAGTAGTGGTGGTACTTGTGGTAGTAGTAGTACTTGTGGTAGTAGTTGCAGTACTTGGGGTAGTAGTAGTAGTACTTGTGGTAGTAGTAGTAGTGGTAGTACTTGTGGTAGTAGTTGCAGTACTTGGGGTAGTAGTAGTTGTAGTACTTGTGGTAGTAGTAGTGGTAGTACTTGTGGTAGTAGTAGTACTTGTGGAAGTAGTTGCAGTACTTGGGGTAGTAGTAGTTGTAGTACTTGTGGTAATAGTAGTTGTAGTAGTTGTGGTAGTAGTAGTAGTAGTTGTGGTAGTAGTAGTAGTAGTACTTGTGGTAGTAGTTGCAGTACTTGTGGTAGTAGTAGTTGTAGTAGTAGTGGTAGTACTTGTGGTAGTAGTAGTGATAGTACTTGTGGTAGTAGTAGTGGTAGTACTTGTGGTGGTAGTAGTAGTGGTAGTACTTGTGGTAGTACCTGTGGTAGTAGTGGTAGTACTTGTGGTAGTAGTAGTGGTAGTACTTGTAGTAGTAATAGTGGTAGTAGTGGTAGTACCTATGGTAGTAGTAGTAGAGGTACTTGTTGTAGTAGTAGTAGTACTTGTGGTAGTAGTAGTTGTAATACTTGTGGCAGTAGTAGTGATAATACTTGTGATAGTAGTAGTAGTGGTAGTATTTGTGGTAGTACCTGTGGTAGTAGTGGTAGTACTTGTGGTAGTAGTAGTAGTGGTAGTACTTGTGGTAGTAGTAAGTGGTAGTACTTGTGGTAGTAATAGTGGTAGTAATAGTGGTAGTAGTGGTAGTACCTATGGTAGTAGTAGTAGAGGTACTTGTGGTAGTAGTAGTAGTAGTAGTAGTACATGTGGTAGTAGTAGCAGTACTTGTGGTAGTAGTAGTAGTAGTGGTAGCAGCTATGTGGTGGCGGGTTTATTGAATTGATGAGAATTCTTGCTAATACTTCAGAGATAATGAAGCTATGTTAGAAATAGCCATTAATGATGATTCAAGGCATTTACGTCTACGGAAATTAGGTTCTTTCATCGCTAGCCCGGCGTCTGCCTAGTGATTAAGGAACCCAGATACAGACTCAGAAAAATGTATGTTCAGTACAAAATCACAGGTTCAAGAAAATAAAGATTCGGAAAAAACACAGGTTTAGGAAAAACACAGGTTTAGGAAAAAACACAGGTTTAGGAAAAACACAGGTTTAGGAAAAAACACAGGTTTAGGAAAAACACAGGTTTAGGAAAAAACACAGGTTTAGGAAAAAACACAGGTTTAGGAAAAACACAGGTTTAGGAAAAAACACAGGTTTAGGAAAAACACAGGTTTAGGAAAAAACACAGGTTTAGGAAAAACACAGGTTTAGGAAAAAACACAGGTTTAGGAAAAACACAGGTTTAGGAAAAACACAGGTTTAGGAAAAAACACAGGTTTAGGAAAAACACAGGTTTAGGAAAAACACAGGTTTAGGAAAAACACAGGTTTAGGAAAAACACAGGTTTAGGAAAAACACAGGTTTAGGAAAAACACAGGTTTAGGAAAAACACAGGTTTAGGAAAAACACAGGTTTAGGAAAAACACAGGTTTAGGAAAAACACAGGTTTAGGAAAAACACAGGTTTAGGAAAAACACAGGTTTAGGAAAAACACAGGTTCCAAAACAAGCACTGAGTGGGTAAACTATTTTTATCTATGTACAGCTTCATCACGTTATGACTATAAATCTATAAGCTACGCAGAGCGAAACGTCTCACCCTTTCCCTCACTACCCTCGTCAGTACAACATTCGCATCCACCCGCATTCCTGAGCCCGTTCGTGAGTGAAACACCCTCTCCTCCTTCCCCTCTCTCTTCCCCTCCCTTCCTTCCCCTCTCTCTTACCCTCCCCTCCCTTCCCCTCCCCTCACTTCTCCTCAAATCCCCCGTCCCTTCCCTTCCCTCTCACTTCCCCTCTCCCTTCCCCTCTCCTCTCTTCCTCTCCCCTCTCCTCCCTTTCCCTCCTTCCCCTCTCCTCTCTTCCTCTCCCCTCTCCTCCCTTTCCCTCCTTCCCCCACTAACCTCCCTTCCCCTCTCTTCCGTCTCCTCCCCTACCCTTCCCTCCTTCCCCTCTCCCTTCCTCTTTAACCATGTGACGGATGTAAGAGGAACGCCCCTTCGTAATATATATATATATATATATATATATATATATATATATATATATATATATATGAATGTAGACAGCCCGTACTGTCTGCACAGACAGCCTATTCTGTCTGCCAGCTTAGTTCATATTTCGCGGCACTCAGGTGCTGCCCTCTAGACCTGCAAAGGTCAGTGGGACGCTGGTCCCACTCACTCAGCGGCCTAGAAGCAGTCAACAGTCCTACTAGCTCTCTCCCTTGTACAGGGAGGGAAGAAAAAAACAGGTGGGGTGTGCTAAACTTCGTGGTCATAGGCAGTGAGCATCGATGGGCATCACCGCACGCCTTCCTGCGTCTGGACAGATACTGCAACACAGGAGACATCGCTGCGGCTGAGCTGTGACGTAACAGGGTACGGTCTCCTCTAGAACGGTGAAGCAGTCATCCTAGGAGTCACTGCAGGTTTCACTCAAGCTGGGGCGAGCCATGCTGGTGCTGCCACCTATAGGCCTACCACTTTAGTATGCCCACCCCTGCAACTGACTCACTCAGCGGCCTAGAAGCAGACAACAGGGTGACTCCTATTTCCTCGCGGCCATGGCCCTCCCGGGCCAACTTTGTTGGAGGGTGTGTATTTAATCAGCTTCTGTTTCACAGTCCCTGTGTTGTTGAAAGCCAGGTTTATATTGATATTTTTAATCCCTCACGTAGGCAAACCAGATTCTCATTGTATGGTAAAACTAGAACATTTTTCCTGGCCATCATTTCCTTAGGTTCAGTCCAGTAGAAAGTCTTTCTTGTTGACATTAGTGTCTTCTCGACAAAATCCCTAGAATATCTCAGTTTTGTGGCTACGTTGAATATCTTGCTGATTTCGTCCTCTAGGTACTCTGGACTGCAGATGCGCAAGGCTCTTAAGAACACTGTGAGGAACACACTCCTTTTTACCCATAGTTTCATGATTGGAATAATAATGAATGTATGACGACACATTGGTGGACTTCCTATAAACTGTAAATTTGAATTTTCTATCAACTCGATGGATTAAAACATCTAAGAAAGGCAAAGTGTTGTTTATTTCATGTTCTGTAGTGAACTTAATGGAAGGTATTAGACCACTAAGTCTAGGTAGGAACCATCTACCACCACCCCCTGTGGCTTGTCTTGCGTGTGTGTGTGTGTTTGTGTACTCACGTAATTGTACTCACCTAATTGTGGTTGCAGGGGTCGAGACTCAGCTCCTGACCCCGCCTCTTTGCTGAATGCTACTCGGTCCTCTCTTTCTCCCTGCTCCATAAGCTTTACATTACCTCATCTTAAAGCTATGTATGGTTCCTGCCTCCATTACCTCACTTGCTAGGCTATTCCACTTCCTGACTACTCTATGACTGAAGAAATAATTCGTAACATCCCTTTGATTCACCTGGGTCTTCAACTTCCAATTGTGAACCCTTGTTTCTTTGTCCCTTCTCTGGAACATCCTGTCTCTATCCAGCTTGTCTATTCCACGCAGTATTTTGTATGTCGTTATCATGTCTCCCCTAACCCTCCTTCCTCCAGTGTCATCAGGCCGATTTCCCTTAAGCTTTCTTCGTAGGACATTCCCCTTAGCTCTGGAACTAACCTTGTCGCACTTTCTCTAATTTCTTGACATGTTTGATCAAGCGTGGGTTCCGAACAGGTGCTGCATACTCCAGTATGAGCCTGATGTACACGGTGTACAGTGTCTTGAACGATTCCTTACTAAGGTATCGGAACGCTATTATCAGGTTTGCCAGGCGCCCATATGCTGAAGCAGTTATCTGGTTGATGTGTGCTTCCGGAGACATGCTCGGTGTTATACTCACCCCAAGATCTTTCTCCTTGAGCGAGGTTTGCAGTCTTTGGCCACCTAGCCTATACTCTGTCTGCGGTCTTCTTTGCCCTTCCCCGATCTTCATGACTTTGCATTTGGCGGGATTAAATTCGAGAAGCCAGTTGCTGGACCAGGTATCCAGCCTGTCCAGGTCTCTTTGAAGTCCTACTTGATCCTCATCTGATTTAATTCTCCTCATTAACTTCACATCATCTGCGAACAGGGACACTTCTGAGTCTAACCCTTCCGTCCTGTCATTCACATATACCAGAAACAGCACTGGTCCTAGGACCGACCCCTGTGGGACCCCGCTCGTCACAGGTGCCCACTGTGATACCTCATCACGTACCATGACTCGTTGTTGCCTCCCCGTCAGGTATTTCTGATCCATTGCAGTGCCCTTCCCGTTATACGCACCTGATCCTCTAGCTTCTGCACTAATTTCCTGTGAGGAACTGTGTCGAAGGCCTTCTTGTAGTCCAAGAAGATGAAATCAACCCACCCCTCTCTCATGTCTTACTTCTGTTACTTTAGCATAAAACTCCAGTAGGTTTGTGACACAGGATTTGCCTTCCATAAATCTATGCTGGTTTTCGTTTATATTCTTGTTCCGTTCCAGGTGCTCCACCACTCCTCTCCTGATAATCTTCTCCATGACTTTGCATACTATACACGTCAGTGACACTGGTGTGTGTGTGTGTTGCTCTGAGGCCCATATGGTGGAGAGTGATGTAGTGGCGTGTGAGTACTTCACTGGTGGAGCACACAGATGGTGAAAGGGAAGGGAGGGAAGAAGGACGGAGAAGGAAGGAGAACGACAAGAATGAGAGGGAGAATGGAAAAGTGTAAGGGGATAGGGAAGAAAGGAGGGGGAGAGGAGGAGGGGGAGGGAGGGGAGGGAGGGGAGGGAGAGGTGGAGAGAGAGAGAGAGGGGGGAGAGACAGAGACAGAGACAGAAAGAATGGAAGAAGAACTTAAAGAAGGAAAGAGAAAGAGAAGGATAGAAGGAAGGAAGAATTAAGGAAGGAAGGAGGGAAGGCACGAATGGCTGAAGGAATGAATGAAGAGAGGAAGAAGAACAGCAATTACTTGGTAGTTGTGAAAGGCGGCAGTAATAAAGTAATTAAGAAGGAATGAGGGAGGAACAAAGGCTGGAACTGATAGTTATTAAAGGAGATGGTGAAGAAGAGGGAAGGGAGGAGGGAAGAGAGGAGGGAAGGGAGGGAGGGAGGGGGGAAGGACGGGAAGAGGGGTGGACGGAAGGAAGAAAGGAAGGAGGGAGGGAAGGAGGGAGGGAAGGAGGGAGGGAGGGAGAGAGGGTTGAATAATTATGGTTGTGAATAGTGATATTGACAAATAGACGTGGGAGAAATAAGAGAATGAAGTAGGAAGAATAGAATGAGGTAGAAGGGACTGGTCCCAATGATAAGCAGTGTTGATAAGTGTAAAGGGACCAAGACTTTTCAACAACACTCTCCCTTCATACATAAGGAGGATTACCAACAGACCCCTGACTGTCTTCAAGAGAGAATCTGACAGGTTTCTCAAGCCAGTGGCTGATCAGCCGGGCTCTGGTGCTTACGTTGGACTTCGTGCGGCTAGCACCAACAGCCTGGTTGATCAGGTCATCCCCGGGGGGGACTGACCTGGGCCCGGGGGGATATCGTTGACCCTTGGAACACCCAAGGTAGGTGAATTAGACACAAATGAAACATCTGGGTGTCTTTACTTGTAGACGTTTTGCCATCCAGTGACTTTATCAATACAGTACATGGACATAATCTGAAGACTAGAAATACATGCAACAGACAGCTGAGCCTCAGACTCATTACCTCATCTCCCACTGTCTGCTATATATATCTGTCTACAGTGTGGATGGTGAAACGTCTACAAATAAACATACCTAGATGACGGACACACATCACAATACCGCACTGGAACAATACACAAAAAACCCGCACATAAGAGAAAAACTTCATGACGACGTTTCGGTCCGACGTTTCTTTCTCCTATGTGTAGGATATTTGTGTACAGACACCCGGATGTTGTACATGTGTGTAATTCATCAGCTTGTGAGTACTGTTACCCACTGAGACACAACTCAAAGAATCAAGCAGTCACCCACACGATAACAGACTATTGAGAGGGTTGACATCAGATGCTGAAGACAGTTTTTGCTTTCAGATGAAACTAGGCAGGATGACACCTGCTGGAACCTGCAATGAGAAATACTGAAATGTGATTTTTCATGTGGTTTTGCCTCTCTCGTGTCAGAGAATGTGGTCTGAGGTGATGTGAGAAATGGACTCATAGCAGCAATGTTTGGAGATAAAGGAAGAATGGATGTATATATTGGAGATAAGACGTGCTAAAGGGATAACTGGCAAACTAGGCAGATGGATCTTCAACTTTCTAACCAATCGAACACAAAGAATAGTGATAAACAGAGTGAAATCGGAAGCTGCCATAGTGAAGAGCTGTATTCCATAAGACACAGTACTCGACCCTATCCTGTTCCTCATTCTTATATCAGACATAGACAGAGATGTAAACCACAGCGCTGTATAATCCTTTGCAGCCGATACTAGGATCTGCATGAGAGTGTCATCCATTGAGGACACGGCAAATCTCCAAGAAGATATAAACCAAGTTTTCCAATGGGCAACGGAGAACAATATGATGTTCAATGAAGACAAATTCCAACTACTCCGTTATGGAAAACTGGAGGAAATAATAACTAGAACTGGGTATACTACAAACTCCAGTCACACAATAGAGAGGAAAAGTAATGTGAAGGACCTGGGTGTGGTAATGTCCAAAGACCTCACCTTCAAGGACCACAACAATGCCACTATCACACCTGCGAGGAAACTGATAGGATGGATAATGAGAACATTCAAGACAAGAGATGCTAAGCCAATAATGATCCTTTTCAAATCACTTGTTCTCTCTGCTGTACATTAACATCCCCATTCAAGGCAGGTGAAATTGCAGAGCTAGAGAATGTACAGAGAACCTTTACTGCACGTATAAGTTCCATCAAACACCTTAATTACTGGGAGCGCCTGGAAGCACTTGACTTGTACTCACTAGAGCGCAGGCGAGAGATATATATCATAATCTACACCTGGAAGAATCTGGAAGGACTGGTCCCTAATATGCACACAGCAATCACTCCATACGAAAGCAAAAGACTTGGCAGGCGATGCAACATACCCCCAGTGAAAAGTAGGGGCGTCACTGGTACACTAAGAGAAAACCCAATAAGTGTCCGGGGCCCAAGACTGTTCAACAGCCTCCCACCAGCCATAAGGGGAATTACCAATAGATCCCTGGTTGTCTTCAAGAAGGAGCTGGACAGATACCTAAAGTCAGTGCCGGGCTGTGGTTCGTACGTTGAACTGCGTGCTGCCAGCAGTAACAGCCTCGTTGATCACCCTGATCCACCGGGAGGCCTGCTCGTGGACCGGACCGCGGGGGCGTTGATCCCCGGAATAGCCTGCAGGTAGACTCCAGGTAAGAAGTGAGGGAAGGATATGGTGAGGAGGACAGGATGATTGATGTAGAAAATAAGGAATGAGGGAGGTACCGTAGCTTGTACAAGGTGACAGTGACTCCCTGGGGGAGGAGAGGGAGGTAGGAGAGACAGAGATGGAGGAAGGGAGGGAGGGAGAAGGGAGGATCACCGGCAGAGATCGATGATTATGAAATTTGACATTGACAAATGGAGGGGATGGGCAGGGATCGAAGGGAATTCGAGGGGAAGGAAGCAAGGAGGAAGATAGGGCGAGGGGAGAAGGGGAGGGAGAAAGATGTTATTTGGAGTCAAATTCGGGGATCATCGCTCCCGCGGGCTTGTCCCATTTCGAGTCTCCCGGATGCTGGCCTGATCGACCAGGCTGTTGAAGCTGGCCGCACGCAGTCCTGTGTATGCACCATAGCTCGGCTGATCAGGAGCTGACCAGAGGAAGTTATCAAGTTTCTCTTTGAAGCTGCGGCAGCTTTGAAGGTTTCCTTCCAACAGAGATGGAATTACTTTTTACAAACGAACTTCCTTTTCCATACACAGCACAAATGTTATTGAAATATCTCCATCATCCCCCTAATGGGGCAACACACATTGTTTATACCAGACAAAGAAAAAGAGTGGATAAAGAAATCTGGATATATATATATATATATATATATATATATATATATATATATATATATATATATATATATATATATATATATATATATATATATATATATATATACATATATAATATCAGTGCACCATATAGATAAAGAACGCAGTCATCAGGATTCGAAGCCACGCCAGGGAAGGGTGAGAAGGTTCCCAAGTGACGCTCTAGACCATTCGGCCACAGAGCGTCACTTAAGAACCTTGTCAGCCTTCCCTGACGTGGCTTTGAATCCTGCTGACTGCGATCTCTCACTCTCTCTCTTTTATGTATATATATATATATATATATATATATATATATATATATATATATATATATATATATATATATATTTGTGTGTGTGTGTGTGTGTGTGTGTGTGTGTGTGTGTGTGTGTGTGTGTGTGTGTGTGTGTGTGTACTCACCTATTTGTACTCACCTATTTGTGGTTGCAGGGGTCGAGTCACAGCTCCTGGCCCCGCCTCTTCGCTGATTGCTACTAGGTCCTCTCTCTCCCTGCCCCATGAGCTCTATCATACCTCGCCTTAAAACTATGTATGGTTCCTGCCTCTACCACATCATTTTCTAGGCTATTCCATGGCCTGACTACTCTATGACTGAAGAAATACTTCCTAACATCCCTTTGATTCATCTGAGTCTTCAACTTCCATTTGTGACCTCTTGTGTGTGTGTTTGTGTGTGTGTTTGTGTGTGTGTGTGACAATGTAGAATCGTCATATGCCTTAGGCCTAGAGTACCTACCTGTAGCAGCCTCGTAACAGCCAGCCTGAACATCATGTTGGTAATTCCCTGTAAGCACCTTAGGGAGAATGATGATGAGTCTGGGTCATCTTCAACTAATTCAACTCTGTCATGGTGTACTGTACTTATCGCGTCCCACCTTTTCATTATAGAGATTATTTTTCGACGTCTACCAAACATTTTACTTTTATAAGGAGTGATTGTAGTGTTTAAGTCCGGCAACAATCCTTCCCTATGTATATTATTATGTATCTTTCTCGCCTACGTTCCAACGAGTACAGTTCTAAGGACTTCAAACATTCCCAGTAGTTCAGATGCTTGGCTGAATTTATACGAGCAGTGAAGGTTCTCTATACGTTCTCCAGTTCTGTAATTTCCCTGCCTTGAAGAGGGTTTTTAGTATTCAGGAATATTCCAGCCTAGAGAGAACCAGTGACTTGAAGTTTATAATCTTAAGCTTGGCATCTCTTGTTCTGAACGTCTTAGTTAACCAGTCTGTCATTCTCCTTGTGCATGCAATAATAAAATTTGTCATAACTTATTAATGAGCCACACTGACATCATCACTCCCAAGTCTCTCACCTTGAATTTCCGCTTCAAGATATACTCAGTGATCTGAGTATGTCTTGCACTCATTTCCAGTCGTTTATTCCTTAATTTTCATATAGCTGAGCATCAAAGGCCATCACTCTCATTCAAAATCTAGTATCGTCTGCTATGCTCCACGTCCCTGTCTATGTCGGACACAGGAATGAGGAACAGAAGTGGGGTGAGTGGTGAGCCTCGAGGAATACAGCTTTTCACAGTGACAGCCTCGGATTTCACTCTGCGCTATTTTCATTATTCGCTTTGCACGCATTTTGTGCACTATTATACCATGGTTTCACTTATCAAAAGCTTTTGCAAAGTCAGTGTACATTACAATTGCATTTTTTTTTTGTCTTCCAGCGCATGAAAGGCAGGAGTAACCTGGTGTAAACCTACTGTACCCCGGGTTGTACAAATGTTGTGATTCCGTGTGTATGACAGACTTGCTTCTTGGAACCATTTCAAAGATTTTTATGTGTGACGTTAGCACTTTTGGTAAAAAATTTGTTTGCAATTACTTTACTTTGACCTTTGTTTACTTTGGAGAACTCCTGTGTCCAGGATCGTTTTCCATAGGAGTTGTAAAGCATAAAACAATAGTTTCTTGCAGTTCTTGGAAAATAGCAGTGTGGAGTTGCACGAGTCTGGGGCAGAGTGCATGCTATCATTAGTTACTTTGAGGTAGAGTGACGTTAAGGTTATGTTGGAAAATTTGGTGATGTTTGTCAGCGTTTCGAGATCCAGTTATGAAAAATTCGTTTGGGTCTTCAATGTTTATGGTAATAAATGGCTCATTGAACACTCAGTTGTGCAGTAACCTCAGTATTTTACTCATTATTTGCTATCGTCGGTGTATGTTTCATCTTTTTAATAAGAGATGGCGTTGGTGCCCCGGATATTCCATATGAAAAAGGTATTTGAGATATCGTTTAATCTAATTTATGGCTCTTTGATCCCTCTATCTCTCCTGGGCTCTATATGAAGCATCTACTTTGATCTTGTTCTCTATTTCTCTAAACAGTGTTTTCTTTCGCTCTTTAAAAGCTCTGCAGCCTCTGAGATCTGTTATTGGTCGTCTTCGCCTGTTGAGGCGGCGTCTTTCCCTCTCCCCATCTTCTATTTCTTTATCGTAACTTAGTGTCTGGAAAATGCTTTAATGAATATAAACTGGTCCTCCCAAGACACTGGTTTAGATTCACTCTAGTCATACCGTTTTCTCAGTTGGTTTTTTGAAATTAAATTAGTCGAATGGCCCTTAATTAATGATCGTTTCGCTGTTTCAGATGAGTAAGTTTGAGGGTTGGTTAGGTTGTGCTCTGAGTGCTGTCATCGACACCACAAAGTCCCTCACCAGGTCCTCATTATTCATGAATATAAAGTTGAGTTATCTGCTCGTGAATACAAGGCTCTGCTACCTGCTAGCTTAAAGCAAATTGAAGGCAGACTCTTGATAATTCGATTATGTGAGACTGCTCGTCCAGGTTAGATCCTGGAATTTTCTCTGCTAAGGCAATCTATACTACAGTCGTCCACTTCAGATGTCATGAATTGAAGTCAACAAGCAGTGGGACATTTAGGGCCAGGTCTGATAGGCTTTCAAGACAGTGCTCGAGAGTGTAAGATTTGGTATGTGTATGGAGGGAAGACTAGAGAGAGAGAGAGAGAGAGAGAGAGAGAAAGAGAGAGAATGGGGGAAGAATGAAGAGGAGAGGAAGATGAAGAGAAGGAAGAGAAGAAAGAAGGGAAGAGCGTCCTGCCTGACTGCCCAGCAGCAGCAGCAGGAGGTAAAGGCAAGAGTATTAATGACTGAGGAAGTGCGGAAAATAAGAGAACGGGGGATACAGATGGTGCAGGTGAGCACGTGCACACGTCCTCACACGCACAAGTACACCCTCATGCACGCACATACAAACGCTCGAACACGGACACATTCGTACACACATACAAACTCTCTCACGGACGTTCGCACACGCTCACATTTGCACACTCACATGAACGCATATTCTCACACAAAACCATATTGCATACACACATGTACGCACGATACAAAATAGTGTACATAAAAAAACAATGGCACCCGACTATTTATTGTCTGAAGTACTGAGAGAAGAATCTGAGGCCCTGAACAAGCCATTAAGAGAACATTTTACAGGTAGTTTGAGACACACCTGGGAACCTCCTGGTTATTTGTGTGTTCATACAGTCAACAACAGTAGAGAAGTCACGTTGCAGTGCCAGCATTTTTGATGAATAAGAAATGTGCAACCCCTGGGTATCTTTATTATGTAGACTTTTCGCCAACTTGGGGCCTTTTTTAATCAGTACTGATTATACACTGCGGACAGTGGAAGATAAGGTGATCAGTCCCTCGGCCTGGAGTCGCTGTGATCAATATATCAGTCTCAAGATTGACTCGCTGATCACATTGACTTCAGGCTAATGGACTGATTACCTCAAACTCCTACTCGTCTTCAACCTTTCTTCTCTTTATTAAGAAGCCACTGGCTGGCGAAACGTTTCCATAATAAACATACCCAAACGTTGCGCAAGTGTCTCATTCTTCAACTTGTTGGTTTTCCATCAGTGTAGCTAGAGTGAGACACTGCTCGAGGGGATACTGTCACCAACACACTACACTGCCAATACCTGTTTCTAAGGAGCAAACACGACTGTTGAAATCCAAAAGCAGATCAGACGAAAGTCAATATTAACTAGAGTAAGGGATGTATAAAGTGAGGCGGTGTAGTAAGTCATGGAGTCTTGATAAATCGTAGTGACCTCACTTTCTAATTCTCTTTAGAGAGGTTCCTTGAAGCCAGTGAGTGATGGGGGAGGGGGGGTGGTTCTTGATTTAAGGAAGTAGACCTAACTTCCCTTCCTTAGAACTTGATTACATGACCTCTACAGGTTTAGCGCTCCTCACCATGCACAAAGTGAATTAATTAGAAACTAAAAAGTTACTTAGTACGACACACTAACTTTGAAAAGTTTGAAGCCTTCCCGAAGAGGCATTCTCCAGTTATCCCACAGAATCCAGCGATTCGGTATTTTTAACTGTGTCAGAATATTGACAAATTTCCACAGACAGACAGAAAGACAGACACACACACACTCACACACACACATACACACACACACACACACACACACACACACACACACATACACATACACACACACACACACACACACACACACACACACACACACACACACAGTAGCAGCCAGTGAGGAGGCAGGGCCAGCAGCTATGACTCGACCCCTGCAACCACAACTAGGAGAGCACAACTAGGTGAATACGTACCTGTCATTACTGTCCTGGTATATTTGTTGCTCTACAAAAACAACAACAAAACTTGGCAACAAACACAAAAGTCAAGTCGTCTCCAAACTTAAAAATCTTTGTAAATATATAAATACATTTGTTTTCTGGCAAGTCTTCAATGTCAAGTAAAGTTGAGATGACTAAAGAAACTTTTTTATACCGCAGGAGGGGAGGGGAGGGGAGGGGGGAGAGGGGAGGGGATAAGGGGAAGAGAGGAGAGGAGGGAGGGCAGGGAGAGGGGAAAGAATTTTTTTTTTATAAGAAAGTGGATACGTGAGCAGTGTGCTGCTGCCATGTGCTTATAATAGTGACAGAGTGGGTACAAATCTTGCTATGTTTCCCTGTCACATTCCACCAGGCACATACAAGGTGCTGGAATGTGTCAGTCTGAGCTGGGAGACTTCAGTCTGACGGAGTCGAGCGTCGGGGAGAGGGAGGTAGCATTAGGCGGACGGGAAAAGGTCACTGACTGGAGTGGGGGTTGGTGGAGAGTGTCATCATGTATTTTTGTTTACAGGAGCAGAATTGTAATCGCCTTGATGTGCCTAATCTGCCTTAACAAATATTGTTTCAAGGTCACCTGCGACTGTGATATATACTGACCTTTGCTATCATTGACAAATATCTGTCAGTATTTCCCTGTATCCAGGTGTCCGTCTCTGTAAGATAATCTGATACACAGCCAGACACATTAACTACTTACGAAGTTATACTTGGGCATTAATAACTAATAACTAAAGCGTAATGAATACTTGTCAATATTCAATAATAACCCACATGGAGACAGAAATTCAAGAGAATAATTGATCTATATATTTCGACTCCTTCTGGGGTCCTCTTCAGCAGATGTTTATGTTTTCATGGGAGATTTTAATGATTATTAATAAGCAATTTTTTTTTCCTGTCAAGGACTCATTGTACAGATGTTAATGGTAGGATTACATTTAACTGTTACTTTCTGTTCCATTATTTTTTCCCAAATTATTTTTTCTCGTTTTTCCGAAGTTTGAATATAATATTTTGCTAGTGTTTGTATTTTTGTTAGTTGTTTTTTTCTAAGTTCGACTCCTTACTTGAGTACTAACATGTACTGGTGGCCTCATCACCTTACTTGAGTACTAACATGTACTGGTGGCCTCATCACCTTACTTGAGTACTAACATGTACTGGTGGCCTCATCACCTTACTTGAGTACTAACATGTACTGGTGGCCTCATCACCTTACTTGAGTACTAACATGTACTGGTGGCCTCATCACCTCACCTGAGTACTAACATGTACTGGTAGCCTCATCACCTTACTTGAGTACTAACATGTACTGGTGGTCTCATCACCTCACCTGAGTACTAACATGTACTGGTAGCCTCATCACCTTACTTGAGTACTAACATGTACTGGTAGCCTCATCACCTCACCTGAGTACTAACATGTACTGGTAGCCTCATCACCTTACTTGAGTACTAACATGTACTGGTGGTCTCATCACCTCACCTGAGTACTAACATGTACTGGTAGCCTCATCACCTTACTTGAGTACTAACATGTACTGGTAGCCTCATCACCTCACCTGAGTACTAACATGTACTGGTAGCCTCATCACCTTACTTGAGTACTAACATGTACTGGTGGTCTCATCACCTTACTTGAGTACTAACATGTACTGGTGGTTTCATCATCTCACGTGAGTACTAACATGTACTGGTAGCCTCATCACCTTACTTGAGTACTAACATGTACTGGTGGTCTCATCACCTCACCTGAGTACTAACATGTACTGGTAGCCTCATCACCTTACTTGAGTACTAACATGTACTGGTGGTCTCATCATCTCACGTGAGTACTAACATGTACTGGTGGTCTCATCATCTCACGTGAGTACTAACATGTACTGGTGGTCTCATCACCTTACTTGAGGTGTGCGTAACACTGCAGTGGCATAGATAAATGTCACGCAGTGCTATGCCACAGCGCCTCATCATCACCAAGCCCTGCCATCTCTATTAGCCTCATCATCTCACCACAAAGTACTAACATGCACTGTTGGCCTCATCCTCACCTGAAGTAACATGTACCTGGTGGCCTCATCACGCTCACCTGAAAGTATTGGCTGTGTACTTTGGTGGCCTCATCCACCCTTACTTGGAAATTTGCTGGCAGCCTTGCTGGTGGTGCATCATCGTCTCACGTCAAGTACCTAACATGTGCACTGGTGACCTCCATCCACCTCACCTGAGGTACTGCTATGCCTGGTGGCCTCCGTCACGCCACACAGTACTGCTGCATGTGCTGTTGGCCTCATCCTCACTTCTGAGTACTAACATTAGCACTGGTGGCCTCATCCGCCTCCTTGAGTGCTAACATTATGGTGGCCTCATCATCTCTCTGCACAATTGCTAACATGTACTGGTGGCTCTCCACCTCACTTGAGTACTAACGTGACACTGTTGGCCTCATCACTCACTTGAGTACTAGCAGCCATTGCTGGTAGCCTCATCATCACTGAGTCACTAACATGTACTGTTGGCCTCATCATCTCAACCTGAATTACTAACATGTCTGTTCAGGTGGTTCACTTCAAATTTTCAAACAGGTTTACATCATAATATATATTTTACATGCTATCACTATATTTTTCTAAAATTATTTTTGTATTATCACTGGCATATCACATTTATTACAGAGTCAAATCCAAAAATCTCTCTGTTTAGAAATTTAATGATGATACGATATGTGATTGAAAGATATGCTCATTTTTAGGCCTGAGTTAAATGTTATTATCTATCATTGATGACCTTTAATGTATTGATGGTTCATCAATACTAACATCTTGTTTTAGTCTCTAGGTGTTGTGATAAGTCTACTCTGGTGACGTGTCAGTCTACTCTAGATGGTGTGTCTCAATTACCCTAGGTGATGTGTAAGTCTACTCGAAAGGTGATGTGACAGTCTATTCTAGGTGACGTAGACAGTCTACTCCTAGGTGATGTGTTAGTCCACTCTAGGTGATGTGTCAGTCTACTCCTGGTGACATGTCAGTCTACTCTCGGTGACCACCTGTTGGTATTCTTGACTAACGACGTAGTCTGCATCAGTGACAATGACCCTCGTGTAGTCGACAGACTTTGAACCCAATAACCAAGCCAACCTGTCATTTTCAATATCTGTTTCTGCTGAATCAGCTTGGACTGCGATTGGTATCCATATTAAAAGGAACTAAAGACAGATGTGTTGAATTGGTGCCTCCAAAGGTTTGGCTGCCTCAGAGAAGGCCTTCCATTTGGCTGACAGAGTTCCTTTGATTTAGAGCAATTGGCTCCCCTACCTCCATTCTCGGATGGGAAGCCTGAGGTGCATCATTGCTTTGGGTTCTCTGAAGCTACGGATTTCCACACTTAATTTTAAAAACAAAGAGTCTAGGCCACGAGGCATTGGCCCCGGAACAACACCTCCAAGTAGATACCTCAAGATAATTCCCGATACTCGTTATGATAAATCGTCAATGAAAAAAAATACTGATAAGTTGTGATCTTGTAGTATATTAATGGTAAAGAGAGTCAAGTTAGAATGATTAAGTTTGTGGCCAGGATATGGTGACTATTTTTCAGCTTGCTACAGAATATGAGAGATATGCCTACAGTATGATAACCTGTGTGACATGTCAGATATCTTGTGTATTAATAGGAATACCAGGAGATGAATAATTTAATCCACTGAAGTCTCCCCTACAAAGTAAAAAGGCTGGGCAGGCGATGCAAGAATGCTGTCAATAAAAGTAGGGGCATAGGTAGTACACCTAAGAGAAAACACCATATGAAGTGTCAGGGCCATTTTAAAACTGTTCAACAGCCTCCCATCAAGCATTGAGAATTGCCAGTAAACCCTGGCTTTGCCTTCAGAAGGCTGGACAGATACCTAAGAGTCAGTGCCCGGATCAGCCGGGCTGTGGCTGACTAAATACGGACTGCGTGTGGCAGCCAACAGCCTAATTTGGTGGGCCTGTCTCGGTAATCCGCCAAGCCCTAACAATTACCAATAACCTATCCGACCAAACTCAACGACCAACCGTCTTGAAGTCGCGGTGTTAACTGGTGACACTATTTTCCATGCTCCCAGGTACTGGCCAGCCAGCTGGTCAGTTTCACGAAGTGTAACCAGGAACGGAGTAGCGGCTGGAACGCCTCTCACATATCTACGATTATGCGTGTAGCCCTACGTGGTATTTCACCTAATCCGCATGTGAACTCCGCGATAAATGGTGACTGGCGGTGTGGAGGCGTGGTTCGTTTTTGAGGGTATTCAGAGGCGTTTGGGGGCTGTTGTGAGTAGCCGGCGGGGTCCTTGTTGAATCGTCGCCACCAGCGCTGCCATGTACCTCGGGCCTGGTGCACCGCCGCGCGCACCGGCCAGCGGTGCGCTTCTCCTCAGAGCCTGGCGCGCCTAAGCCTATTTGCAACCGTTTCTAACAAAGCTGGTTCGTGTGCTGGTGCTTTGATCTCCGAGAGGTTGACTGGTTGCAGTTAAGCCCAGTCAATCGCCAGTTTGTGAGTGGGCGCCAGTCAGCCTGTCATCCGAGCTGTCGCAATGATCAAATCCTCTCCAATCACCCCTAACCTCTTATTCATCTGGTCGCTCCCGTCTCGTGAGGTGAAGCCCGGTCAGCCAGCAGCCTAACCAGCTGCGAGAAGTATTGCTCAGTGAAGTAAGCCAAGTTCCTCTGGTGTGTTTGCCGCTTTTGTGCTCCCCTGTTGGATGCTAGGGAGTGTTACCATTCTGCCAGCATAAGTGGGTTCAATATGCTGTGTCGCGTGGGTGAGTGAGTTGCGCAGCAGACCTAGCAATCCCCACCATTCTCTCTCCCTCCCTCTGAGTCTGTGGCAGAAAGCATCCACCCACCACTACACCACCAGCCATCCACTCTGTCTACCTGTGGTTGTTTGCACCCTTGTACCGGGTCTAGTACTGTTTGGCTCACATAATTGGTCAGAAGATTTATGGCTGGTAACGGACAAGCCAGTTAACAAGGTTCGCCTGAAAACACATCTCTTCACGACAGTGAATATGGGCGTCATCTGCGGGACACCATACACCGCCCCGCCGTACTCACCGTCGTCTTATACTCGGCTTCAGTGATAATTTCGCTTGAGACCTTTGCTTTGCATTTAAACTGTTTGCGTGTGTAAATGCTTCTAATAAGTATTTATATATCTAAACCTTGTGTTTTCAGGTTTTCTTTGACTGGGTCTAATTTTAATATTTTTCCAGTGTCCTCCCCTACACTTATCTTATATTTTATTCTGTGTTTTTCCTTATACTACTCCTGTCTGCAAGCCAGTATTGACCCAGCCTTGTAGTGTGCCAGTCATTCACCTGTGGGTAATTCATTTTTAATACTGCACTTAAATTATCAATTATTCTATGTGTATCTTTTTCATCATACCATGATGTCTCCATTCCTCAATTTTCGCAGACTGTGACATAAGTATTTTTGCCAGCAAATTTTGTCGTATCAGTCCTGTAAGATTTTATTTGTATTAGTCACAACGAGAATTTTGTTGTGAAATAAATTATGCTGTTAGATTGCTCATGCTATAGATGTTATATTCCTATTTTGTTCTGTGTTTTATTTTTTTATAATTCTTGAACAAATTCCTCTTGATGCAATTTCAGTGCTTTTAACGTAAAGTGTTTTCTTACTCTGTTTAATCGTGTTTTGTCTAATTTACAATTAGAGTTAAAGTCTTAATCAAGTTTATTTTTTTAGTCTTCATATTTTAATTCATTATTTTACTGGAAGGTTTTCCCAGTGACACTTTATTACTGCAGTGATTATTTCTATACTTTATTTTGTTGTACTTGTTCTGAAGTGAATTATTTTTGAACACTTCTTTGCAGTGAATTATTTTCTTTTATTGCTATTTTATGATTTATAATTTAATTTTGTCTGCCATTCTTAGAAAAATGCTTAAATTTCCCGATTAACAATTCCCAATAATTTCTATTTACACACACTTTCCTTTGATTTAAAAAATTTAATTAATTAATTTTTATTATGAAGATGAACAAGCTCATTTTGCATTTAATTCGGTCTCCAGTAATAATCACCTTGTATATTTCAATGTAAATTTTTTTCTTAGTCAATAGTCAACTAAATTGATTTTTCTTCCTCTTGCAGTAATATTTGAGACATTATTCACTGCAAAGTGGTTGTATATCTTTTCCTAATTTCAATTCTAGAATTTTATATCATTTTATTGTTCATTATTTTGCTTTATTTGTTCTCGTGTTGCTTTTGCCATTTATGTCTCACATCCATCAAAGTAATCCACTAATGAGTGTCGACACTCAGACCTCTCAGGCTATTATTTGCTCTGTCAGTCCAGCCCCACACATTCCCATACTGACTGACAGACAATACCTAACCCTCGAGCAATGTGTTTTGTTCTCACAGCTTATCTGAGATTTGTTAAAGTGCTGCAGAATGTGGGGTGCCAGATTAAGTTCCCTATAGATCAATGGTGTAATACTTGTGTGAGCAGGTCAAGCACTATGTACTGTCACTCCTGTCTGGACTCAGCCACAGCTCATACTTTTGCCTGAGATGAGTGCTACTATCTACTTACGATGGCGAGCTTTCATTCCAAATATTCGTTCCTTCCCGGGGATGTGCTGAAGAACTTTACTTGCAACAGGTTGTGCGCCATCTTTGCTGATGCCACAAGTATCGTCGCAGAAAAGACGTTTCCTGTGGCTAGTGTGCTCACTTGAGTGTTGTTATTGTCACTTAATGTTTTCAGGTGTGATCCCATCCTAGTTGACAGTAATCAATTATGCATTTATGGTGATTATTCTCCGATAACTTCCACGTTGTTGAAGTTTTGTAAGTGTAGTTTCTTTATGGTTGATACCTCGTGTCATATTGTTGCGACTCAGTGTATCATCTATATTCACCGTATTTCATTTCTGCTACTCCTGTGCTTGTAGTTTGAGATAGTAGATTAGTTTCTCCTTGCTCATATTGCGTGTTATGGCGTTAATTTTCAGCTTGAGAGGTATCCACTTGCGAAGTTTGTTCATTCCTCAATGAAAGACAGATCGCATAGCCGAAAGTGCCGGTGTGATTCGATTCCTGCTCCAGGGAGATCTTCATTCGATCGCCAGAACTGCTGGCTCCATCGGTGAATCCACCGACAAAAATGTATGAACAACCAGTTAGTACTCCTAACGAAAATGCAATTAAGTAATTTCACGGTCACTAATTCGAATGTGGCCTTACAGCTAGTTCACGATGTGCGAGTGTTGCGCCTGGTATGGATCGTTCAGTAAGAACCGTGGATTGAAATGCTTTGCGGCCTCGTATAGCAACTGATATTTCCTGAAACCATGTTAGGAAATGTAGTGTCTGCATGCAACACTCAAAGGCAATGCTAATGGCCCCTAATCCAAATCAAGTGTAATCCAACTACAAGCAGGGCAGGAAAGAGTTGCGCTAGATTTGTTAACTAATTTCGATGTTCCTCCCAAAGGTAGCAAACATCTGTGTGTTATGGTAGACCATTTCACCAAATGTTAGCAAATTAGTTCCTATTGCAGATAAGACTGCGAGACAGTAGCCAAGCGTTTAACAGGCACATTATCTGCAGGCATCTCACTCCTAAGTCCCTAGTAACAGATAATGGGGTGAATTTTGTAATATAGAGAATTCTTGAGAGATTTGTGTGCCTTGTGCACCAAGATCTACAAATCCACCATTTGTTCCTCATCATCCACTGCCAGCAATGGGTTAGCGGAACGAACCAATAAAGTACTTGATGTCTTGGGAGAGCGCTATCAATCCCGGCGTGGAAACTTGGGATGAAGTTATACCTGATGTGCAGTGTGCTATAAATTCTGCCCCCAATGTTTCTATAGGTGACACTCCATTATGCATTGTATGAGTGTAGATAAACGTTTGCCTTATGGATGTATATTCTAATCCGAAACCAAATTACAACCTGATAGTTTAACAACTCGACACCAGCTTAAGCTCAAAGTGTTTACTAGAATCCATGAAACCTTCATAAATCAGCTGAATTTGCAAAGGTGAGCTACTCAGTAAAGCCATCAAAATCAGTGAACCGAGGTTATGCTGACTAATTTAATCTAACATCTACCAATGCAAAGCTTGATCAGAAGTTTTGTTTAGTCCTTATCGTAGTTTTAGACATATCACTGGTAATAAGTATAAGGTTAGAAGTTGGGCTGGTCCAGTGTAAAGATCGCATTTGGATCATATAGAGTTAGTATGTGATGATAACTAGTGACCAGCCCAGACTAATGTGACCAGACTCTGACAATCTCCTGAGTCCTGTAATCTTCCTCGATACTCAGTCAGATGATCAACCTGAATATCATTATTCCTACGTGCCACATTGAGTAGAAGAAAATCCCCTCAAGTATCATTTGTAACTTCAATTCAATTTGCATCAAATACAGCATGAGTTGTGTGCTACAGGGAGTTTGGTGATCCTCCAGAGATGACACCCCGATGCCATCCTCCTATCTACCCCTACTTAGGGTGAGGGTTAAGTATGTAAATACTTACTGTATAGATGAATAATTCACAGTATCAACCTTGTCGGTATTCAGAATTTTTTTTTTTGTGTCATGTGTTCTCTCCGCATTCTGAGAGTTGTGATTGGGTTCGTGCACGAGATCTGCCTTTCTGATCCACCCTCTTTTTGTATATATTCTTCCCCTCCAGAATCGATAGTCACTGTGAATATAGTCGATCAAGTCAAAATTTTGTTTTTATCACTTGTAATCTCTCAATGTTGATTAGTTGTTCATTTATTAATTTTAAGATTGTACTATGGCATACCTTGTATTACATTCACAGTTTCAGTTACGTAGCTTTTTCATTTCCAGTATTTCTGCTTATGTATCTATAATGTTTCATGTTATTACTTGACATTATTATAAATCCCAGCCCAAGCCGTATACATACCGTCTGGTTGCTTATTATATGCTCAGGGCGACACTGCACGATGTAACAGACTCAATGGTAGCCAACCAGTTACCAGTAACCAGTTGCCAGTAACCTGTCCGTTGACTCGGCGACCGTCTTCGAGTGCGGTCTGTGTGCTGAGCGACACTGTTTTCAAAAGACCCTCTGGGGTACTGGCCCGGCCGTAGTCAGTTTTGCAGTGTAACCGGGGAATGGTAACGGCTGCTGGTTCTCTCCACATATCTGCAGTTATACGTAATAACAGCCTACGTGAGTATTTCTGCCTAATCCATATCGAACTCCCACATGATACCTGATCATCGGAGAAGCTGCGTGTGGATATTAAGGCCCAGAGAGGGCGATGACCTCTAGATATGCCTCCAGGTAAGGTAAGACCAGATATATTAAGCAAATTTCCTAATTTCAGCATAATACTCGGCAAACTGTAGATATAAGTCAGATGTGCTCTTGTTAAGGGTAGCAATAACCTCTGTTGGGAGTTTGTAATGTAGTTATAATCACCAACCATAATTTTTAAAAGGTGGAGGAGAGTCGTAGTGCAGAAGAATTCAGTCCCAGGAAATGACCAAGAAATCGGCGAGGTCGTCGTATGCTAAGACCAGGTCAGGAAACACTTTGTCCTGTTTGCTAACATTAGCCCTATATTTAATTACAATATATATACATATGTTTTTTACTACAGTGGCCGTCTCCCACCCAGGAATGTGACGAGAAGAAAGGAAGAACGTTTTTCACATGATTCCTCCATCCTGTCTTGCCAGAGGCGTGAGCTACAGTTCAGACCCTTCTCTCACAACTATAGCATATCAACACCCTTCAGAGTGAAGCTACTGTGCTTCCCTCCTGTTAGACAAGACACACATATGCCTTGATTGAAGTATCTTTGTTTCGAACGTTTTGTACACAGTAAAAGACTGGGCAGGCGTTGAAATATCAGCCTCAAAGAAGAGGCGCCATTGGTACTACTAAAGCCTACCATAAGTGTCAGGGCTAAAACTGTTCAACAGCCTCCCACATCAGCACATTAGGGAATTGCCAATGAACCCTGTTGTATTCAAGAGAGAAGCTGGACCAGATACTAAAAGTCAGATGCCGGATCAACCAGGCTTTGTAGCTCGCCACGTCGGACTGCGTGCGGCCGGCAATAGCCCTGGATTGTCAGGCCCCTGATCATCAGGAGGCCTGGTCATGGACCGGGCCGCGAAACGTTGATCCCCGAGATAACACTCCAGAGTAACCTCCAGGTACACGGTAGGCTTCTTCAGTCGAGTACAGAAAGTTATTAGAAGCGAAGAATGCCCGAAGACGATGTAATCGGTCATCACCATGTGTCTTCAAACAGACAATACTCTTCTCAGACTGAGGACTATTACACTTCAAGAGCTTTAGGGTGATGGACTGATTGCATGTCTTGCGATCTATCTCTCCTTTCTATACTCATTACAGAAAAGCCACACTGTAATGAAACAGAAACGTTTCAGAGAATAAAGATGCCTAGCTTTGTTGCATACATGTCTTGCCTAACAGCCTGTCATTATTTTATACCATTTGAACGTGCTTCATCCTCCCGGGACTCTGGTCGGCTAACTGGTTGCTTTGAATCGCCCTTCATAAATGCTACCTTGCTCGCACTCCAGTGCACGCGAAGACAAAAAAAAAAGCATAACCTCCCCACTCCCTGCTTTGCACTCACGCGGAAGCTTGCTGGATGTTCAGGCCTCCTTTTAATACCTCCTTTACCCCTTCCTCCAACATTCAGAATGTATTACTTTATTCCCTCCAATAAAGATTCACACCCTCAGAGTTCATATATGTATATATGTATATATATATATACTTTATATATATATATATATATATATATATAAACACCTCTAATAATAAGAGTCGAACCACTGTATTTTAGCCGCCTCATAGTAGCATCAAAAGAAATTACGCGACGCTTTGAACCACTAGACCACACAATCCCCTTAACAATGGCGCATCAGCCAAGCGAATGTACTCGCCATCGAGGACATGCGGTAGTGTAATAAAAGTTGGTAAATTACCGACAACCTTAAGTAAAGACACAGAAGTGCAGCTAATATGACATTTATTGTGGCAACGTTTCGCTCCGGGGGCTTTTATCAAGCCATTACCTATTCCCTTATCAAGCTCCATTAATTAATGGCTTGCTGCAATAAAATGCCATTAGTTGCACTTGTATCTTTTGTGACATGCAGTGGTGTGGACGCCTCATGAGCTAATTTCATTCTACTCCTGTTTTACATTGTACTAGCTCGGCCAAGCGGTATATTGTATTATTGTACACAGACAAGTGGTGCTGATCCATGCTTTCAACACTGCACACTAGCTTCAAAGGAGTCAGACTTACATGCTGTTTGCTGGTTTCGACTCCTTAACTATTACAGTAATAATCTCTCCTATACTACTCTCTCTCTCTCTCTATATATATATATATATATATATATATATATATATATATATATATATATATATATATATAACTCTATATATTCCATATCCTAAGTGCCTTTCCCCTTTATTGCAGTTTTACGACCTTACGCCACTTGAAGTTAATCAAAGTCATAACAGACTTGACCAGGAACCAGTTCCCAGGTTTTCTCCCAGGACTACTTTTAGTCTCTTTATGTAGATATATTTTCAGTCAGTCTTTTGATGTGCGCCCGGGTTTGTGTGCCCCTATCTAACTGTGGTCTATATGGCCACGTCATCAACCAGGAGGTTTCTGGTCTGGAGTGCTCGGCAGTGCAGGTGCAGAGTAAATACTGAAAGCGATTGTCTACCTCAGTCTGTGTTGTTTACATTAAGAACCTCTTATTGTGGTCACTGTCAGGATATCGGTCCTCATCTCCTCTTCACTGATATTTCTTCGTATATGAGAAATATCAATATTATAACCTGCTCTTGACACATGTCTGCTGAGGTACAATATCAGGCTTTTCAGTCCAAGAATATGGAATGTATCCCAACCCTCTTTGTAGTAGATGATCATCTGTTACAAGCGCCCTCCAGAGATATGAGAGAATCTCTCTCTGTCTCTTTACCACACACTCACTCGTGCTGCATTGTGCCTGCACTTGCCCCTCTACACCTGTGCCTCTGCACACCACACACGCGCGCATGCATATGGTAGAATAGATTCAGAAGGTCACTTTTTGCAGACGTGTGGAGTTGTGGGAAAAATTCAATCGGAGGACCGGGCAGGACTACCTGAGGGATCTGGACCAGGCTGCAGACCTGGTCCTCCACCTGCTCCTAAATTCCAACCGTGCTCTAAAATCGCAGAAGATTTAGGGAAGGGTAAAGGAATAGACGAGTACGGTCATGGGGCCAAAGGCTGCAAACTTCCTCGAGGAAGGAATCTTGGGGTAGTGTAACACCGAGCACATCTGAGGCGCACATCAGCAAAATATACTACTACCTGGCATATGGGCGCCTGGCAAACCTCAGAATAGCATTCCGACTTTGTCCCAGTACGGAATCGCTCGGGACTCTGTGCTACCATGTACGATGGAAATTATATTGAATTATGCGGCGCAGTTTGGAGACCCACGCACAGGCGGCGTCAGAGATTAGAGAGGGTGCAGAGGTTTCGCAGCAAGACTAGTCCCGAAAGAGCTGAGGGTGTGTCCTAATAGGAGGGATTAAAGGAAATTAGCCTGATGACACCTGCAGGACAGGAGAGATCGGGGACATGATAACGACTTCGCCTAAAATACTGAGAGGAATTCAGCCAAGGTGGACCAGAGACAAAATGTTTCAGAGATAGAGACACAGAGATAAGAGGTCACAATTGAGCCTAAAGGCTCTGATAAGTCCCAAGGGATGTCAGGAAGTAGCTATTCTGATCACGTAGGTGTCAAGGAAGTGGAGGTCTGGAGAAAGTGACGTAGTAGAGAAATGAAACCGCCCATATAGCTGGAAGGTTGTAGTGGCTCCGCTGGAACGAGAGCAGAGTGGGACCTAGTGGCGACCAGTGAAGGGAGGAGGGCCAGGAGCTATGACTCAACAATGTAACCACCATTGGGTGGGTACACATCACTCTTCACTCCCTTCCTCTCTCTCTCTCTCTCTTTCCTCTTCCTCCTTAATCCGGACCCCACCCACCCTTCTCACTCCCTCCCCAACTCACCCATTCCTTACACAGATACAAAAAATACTATAGACATCAATCTTTACACACACACACACACACACACACACACACACACACACACACACACACACACACTGAAACACACACTGCCTTGTAAGAAATGTCAAGGTTATCTGTTTTTTTCTGGTCAGTGGTGCTTTCTGCTGTTGTAACACAGAGTGCTAGTAAATTCCTAGTTTCTTCAGGTGTTGAAAGGTGGCGGATTTGATCCCTAGAGCTCTCCTGGCATGCCTGGGTATATAAGCCAGTGGGGATAGTGTAAGTGAGGTGAAATGATAGGAGAGTGTAAATGATGGGGATGGTGTGAAGTGAATTTGGAAATGATGGGAGTGTGGTAATTGGGGATAGTGTAAAGTGGAGTGATTGGGAGGGTATGAAATGATGGAATGGTGTGTGTGTGTGTGTGTGTTGACGTGTAATCCATATAATAATAATAATAGCCACCAAATTCCCGTGTCTTCAGAGAAATTGGTCGTAAACATGCCTCCCGGTTCCTTCTCACTATTAACTCGTGGTCTGACTGTGCCTGCTGCTCTGTGGATCAATCCTTCCCTCCCTGAAACTGTATGTGCGATGTTCGCCTTCTCCACCTCTTCCAGTTCATTTCCCACCCAACAACCTGCAGCAGAGAACCCTTCCTGCCGTTCTATGACTCGGCTGTCAGTTTGTCTTCTATGTCTCTTCATCTTGGGCTACTTTATCCCTGTCTACCTGTTCCTCCATTTGTTTGCGTATGGTATCACTTATCTTTGGTCACTCCGTTTGGAAATCCACTACATTGATTTTTCTATTGTGTCTGCAAGGTAAAGCCTGGCTCCGAGACTGGAGACAGCACGGAATAACCCACTACATAGGAGAGGAGCTTACGACGAGCGATTTCGGTCCGACTTGGACCGCCAAGATCTCTGAATGGTTCTGGTGGAGCGACTATCGTCATGCTCCTCTCTCTGCCTGTGCGCCAGCTGCTGTTAACTGTGGATCTCCTCGGCATCAGTCTCTTAATTGGATTCTATTATCTCTCCCCATCTCTACGTATTCTTTTATCTGTGTTTTTGTACATTCACTCCCGTTATTTGTCTGTTTGTCCCGTCAAGTCTTCCTCTCATTTTCTCCTCCATAGTCTCCTCCTCACTCCATTTCTCACTTTCCAAAATTTCCCATCACGCCCCATCATGCACACACACTGGAAACACACAACAACCTCCCAACACCCCCCAACACATACACACCACACACACACACACACCGCCACCCACAATACACACAACACACACACTAGTACACACAACACACAGTAACTGTGAGTGAGGCAGAGACCAGGCTGGAACTCGGCCTCTGGCTTCTGAGTAAGGTGAGTGCAAATGAGTGAGTACAAATGGGTGAGGTACACACACACACCACTCTTTAACACACTAACACATACCTTTTACACACATAACACACAACACACAACACACACACACACACACACACACACACAAACACACACTTTAACACACACACTAACACACACACTCACACAATACACACACACACTGTGCAAACACACACACAACCACCCCTGTACACACACACACACATGCACACACACAAAACACACAACACACACACCTTTACACACACACACACACACACACACACACACACACACCTTCTTCTTACACACACACAACTTTTGTATTTGTGCACACACACTTTGCACACACACATGTTAACTTTTGTATTGCTTTGCTTTGCTTTATACACACCTTTACTGCTTTGCTACTATATAACACACACACACACCTTTTACATACACACCTTTTAACACACACACACACACACACACACACACACCTTTCTTTCTTTACCTTTTAACACACCTTTTTATACACACACACACACACACACACACACACACACACACACACAACACACACACACACAACACACACACACCTTTTACACAACACACAGCACACAGCACACACAACACACACACACACACTGCACCTCCACACACACACACACTGCACACACACACACACACACACACACACACAGGTTGCACAGTACTCATTCCTTTCATTCCTTAAGGCGAGGGTCACCACCACTCAATGATTATGGAGGCCCCTGAGCCGAACTTGTTTGCCAAACAAAGCAACCATCCTGAAGTTTCACCTAGTTTTCAGGTGAGATCGTTCCTTCTCAGTGCATCATCCTCCTGCCCTCTCTCCCTCCCTCCATCTCCACCCTCCATGTTGCTCCCTTCATGCCTCCTTCGCCCTCCTCCTCCTCTCTCATTCCATGCTCCTCCACACCCTCCCCCTCCCTTTCCCTCCCACTACCTGCATCCACCCCCTCCTCCTATCCTCTGTCACCACCTATCCTCCTTCCTTTCTCCTTCCTCCTTTCCACGCTTCCTCCCCAGCTCCGTTCTCTGCTTCCGTTCCTTCCTCCTCAGTTTCCTTCTTTACCACTCCCTCCCTATTATCTTCCTACCTCTCACCCTTTTCTCTCTCTCTCTACTCCTCTTTCACTCCACCATTTCTCTCTTTTCCTCCTCTGCTCCCTGTCTCCTTCCCTTCTTGCACATTCCTCAAGTATCTGATTTACCAGGAACCTTGGAAGTCACCTTATTAATATTCCTTTTAACGTAGGCGAAAAGATACATCTGAATTCACATGAAAGTCCAGAGGACTGAACCCTCCAACACTGTGATCACAAATAGTATGAAATATGACACTCCTAAGAAGATGAACCAAATGCAGTAAGTGGTCTTGTTCACATGCACGTTTGACTCATGCAGAGGGCGAAACGTTTATCCAATAAGGCTGTATTTCACTGCATTTATCTTTTACCAGAGACTTTGACAGGGCGGCGCATCTCCAGCTACTCAAGTCTTAAGCAGTACACTATCAAAAACAAATGGAGAATATCAGAGTCCCAAAACTCTTCAGCCTTATCTCCATGCGCAGGGATATTAGCGGCAAACCTTTGGGTTTACTTCAGAGGGAATAACAAGTACTCTCAAATCAATACCTGAGTCAGCGGGCTGTAATTCGTACCTTGGAGTGCTTGCCGCCAACCCCAGTAACGGCCTGGTTGGTCAGATACAGTCCACCTGATCTGGGAGCCAGTCACGCGGAACGCGCTGACCGCCCGGAAGAGTCGCTAGGTATCCTTCTCTATCAATCTTCCACTCTGCTGCATACCTCCCTTCACTCCTATATCTCTTCCTTAGTCCATCTTTGTTCCCATACTTTAACTCTATAACCCTTTCTTTCTTCTTTCCTATACCCTTACTTCCCTTCTCTTTCTGACTCTATTCCCCCTTTCTCTTTCCTCCATTTTCTTGCTTTCCATCTTCCTTTTCCCCTCATTCTCCCAGTTTTCATTCATTTCCTAATTCCTATCCTTTCCCTATCTCCCAGTCTCTATCTTTTTATTTCCTAATTTCCTCTTCCGTCCTCTTCTCTACTGCCCTTCTGTATCTTCCTCTTTGTCCTCTCTTCATCTTCTCCCTCCTTCTCTTCCCTCTTCATCTGCCTCATCATCTACCATTACCTTTATTTGCCTTTCTCCATTAATTTCCCTCTTTATGCCATGCATCTATCGTATCCATCATCATCTATTTCTCTCCCTCTTTGTCTATTCCTCTTTCTTCCATCTTCCTTTCTCGTTTCCTCTCTACCTCCTCTACCTTTCCATTGTCTCTCTCTCTTCCCCATTTCTTCCTCTTTGCATGATCTCTCTTTTCGTTTCCCCCCTCTTCTTCTTAATTTCTCCTCTTCCTCTTGTTTCTCTCTCTTCGTTCTCTTCTCTCTTCTGTTTCCTTCATCTTCATTTTCCCCTCTTCACTTCTCCCTATCTTCTCTTTGTATTTCTTATCTATTCCACCTTTCTTTCATCTATCTCCATATCACTCTTTTCTGTTTTCACAGTTTCCCTTCTCTTGCCCTCTCTCACTCCTCTCTTCTCTCTCTCCTACTCTCTCTAACTTCCTCTCTCACTCATCTAACACCACTCTCTCCTTCCTCTCTCCTCCTCTCTTCCTCGCTCCACTCCTCTCTCTTCCCTCTCTCCTCCTCTCCTCTTCCCTCTCTCCTCCTCTCTCTTACTCTCCTTCCTCTCTCTTCCTCTCTCCTCTCTCTCTTCCCTCTCCTCCTCTCTCTTCCTCTCCTCCTCCTCTCTCTTCCTCTCACTCCTCTCTCCTTCCCCTCTCTCACTCCTCTCTCTCTTCCTCTCTCCTCCTCTCTCTTCCCTCCCTCCCTCTCTCTTCCCTCTCTCCTCCTCTCCTCTTCCCTCTCTCAATCTTACAATCAGTGAAATCCTTTGAAATGATGAACGATATCTTTGGACTGGATCTGCGTGTGGTCGTTCTTGGAGGTGTGAGGAGGGAGAGGGTGGTAGGGAGGAGGAGTAGTAGAGGGAGGGGAAGGGTAATGAGGAAGGGAGATAGTAGAGAGAGAGAGGGTGAGAATTATTAGAGAGGAGGAGGAAGTAGGAGTGTGAAGGTAAGGGAAGGAAGTGAGGGCAGAGAACGAGAGATGAGAGGAGAGTGACAATGACAGTGTTGTGAGTCTGGAGCTGAGCATTCGTGACCATGTTTACAAAAAAACAAAAGAAACAAAACACACATTCGGAAGAACGCTGTACAAACACAGACGCCACACACGGGAGGCTGCAGATCGACCCTGCAACTACATTCTGATATTACACACACATATGTTGCTTTAAACTTTGCACATTGCAGGATTGACAGATAAGACACCTGTGCTTGCACAGGTATATTTTGCTGTGGAACGTTTCGCCAATGGTGACTATTCAGTCTAACACGGAAGTCTGAGGATGAGTTTTGGGGTCAATCAGTCCCACCTCGCCTGGGTCAGTATTGACCAGTCCATCTGAAGACACGGGCTCCCGGCCTGAGACTGACCACCTCAACTCCTCATCTTCACTGGTTCTTCTCTTATGTTCAACTGAAGAAGCCACTTTAACTAACAAAATTTATTCCATCAAGATCTTCAAGTGTTACACAGATGTGCAATCGTCAACATAAATTCAAACTTTGCTGCATTGTTTGGGATCAACTTCTAAATTATCATTATAGCCCTTTACTCCTTCCCACTATATTTTTTATTAAAGATAAAGTTCCCTTAGAGATATGTGAGGTGGTACAGAAAATATTTGAAAACTTAGCTCAGGGGAGGATCTTGAGTTTCCTGAAGTAGCTTATTCTCGTCTGCTTGCCTTCGGGAGGAGGGGACAGAAAGCTCGTTTTCCCTAGCGGTGAAGGCATTTGGATAGGTGTTGCTCTTCGCCCTAGTCCCTTTACATACTCACCAGACATGAGTGTCTATTTGCGGCGAGGCGTCGGCTACAATCAATTCGGACTAAATGGTCTCGTGTCATACATCAGAAGGAAGAATGTGCACATACATAAGGAGGTCGGCATGTCATGAAAGAGGTCTCGCCACCGGCCTGTTGCCCAGCAATGATCCTCTAAATCTAGAAATCAATATGAAATCAAAAGCGTCCCAGATGGAGTCACTATGCTACCCTGGGGATGGCAAACTAATACCTGGGACTACACCACCAGCATCCACCAGCAGCTTTCCCTGTATCTTGCTCTCTGACTGAAGAGTGGGCCGCCAGCTACAGAGACCAGAAGATCACAATGGAAAGACCTTGCCACTGTAACTTCATCCCCGGTACCTGGAGGTACCTGGAGGTTATTCCGGGATCAACACCTCCTGGCCCGGTCACATGATAGGCCTCCCGATGGATCAGGGCCTGATCCTTCAGAGCTGTGCTGCTGTTGCGCAGTCCAACGTACGAGCCACAGCCCGGCTGATCCGCGCTGACTTTGAGTATCTGTCCAGCGCTCTCTCTGTAGGGTCCAGGGCCCGCTTAGAACATGAGGCAGTGTAATAAAGTTCCTCAGAAGCTGGTGAAAATCTCGCCACGGTAAAAATTTTCTAGAGCAGCCTACTTCCTCTCTCGCGACTCGGTGTTGCGATCAGAGGAAAATTCATAAAGCAGTCTGGGCGTATTTGAAGATACACAACCGATAATGTCACCTATCGCAAAGTATTCGAGATGTAGGCTCTGAGATGTGTATATAGTAGCCTTCATATATACTAATAAACCTAAAATTTCAAATTCCTATCACCTTGTTGATCCAGAGCATCTAAAAAATGGAAGTTAAAATCCACTTCTTTCTCTGCAGTAAATTAATGGAGAACAGAGTTGAATCTTGGTAAAAATGCATTAAGGTCTGATAATTCCTTACCAGACACAAGATGTCATCCACGTACCTGAACCACTTAACTAATGGGGCAGGATATCTTTCAACAGTTTTAGTCTCAAAGAACTCCATATATGGAATTCCTTAATAGGGAGACAATGGATTTACCATAGATATTCCCCTGCCTCTGAAGTAACATTTTCCTTCAAACTCAAACTTTAACTTAATCAACTCAGATTTACAGAACTTAAAACAAAGGAAGAGGAAAAGTCAGTGGAATGAATTTGTATGTGTAGTATTTGTTGTACAAAATCATAAACAAGCAAAACAAAACCACAATAAGCACAGAATTCAGACCAATAGCTCTAGGCTTGCTCGTGTTTTAATCAACACATCATCAGAGATTACTAATTTAAGTCAGAGGCCAAGTCTATTTCCATGTATTTTTAATAACGGAATATTTTTATCAAATATGATATCACTGTAATCAACTTATTCATTTATATATTGTTGTAGTTATTCAAGCTTGATTAATTTCTTATTAGGGCTGTTGTGCACCAATCAACCGGATGCATATACGATTTATACTGGATTGTGTAAGTGTCATGGTTTCCCTCCAAGGAATTGGGTCTGTCACTGCCGTCTTGAGTTGAACAGAGTGTCCTGCCGAAGTCTGTTGGGATAAACTATGGCTGTCTTGCGCTGATGGAATTATAATTATCCATACCAGTTTGAGGTGAGCTGTTTCTTAACTTTCAAATGGAAAACTAAGATAAATCTCAGACCATCCTTCATCGTCCCAGTCTGATAATTTTTCGATAATTGTCTGTGTAACTATTAGTTGAGTTTGCTAGGTAAGTACTTTCTATTACCATTGCTTCAACCGTTATGCCTGTTCTAAAATGCTTGGTCACTGGCACCTGTGCTGTTGTCTTTACAGGTGCTAAGTGTCTCCTGCCTCCGTGGTCCTTAGCAGAACGTTCCTTTGAATAAATCTATTTAGAGACCTCCTACTCATTTCTGCAGCATGTTACAGTGTATTGATTTGCCAACTTACTAAAGAGGCCACCAGAGCATTATTTATTTCTGTGTTATATATATATATATGTATATATATGTATATATATATATATATATATATAACCTGCTCTGCTATAATACCAAACAATCGCAGACAAGTGATCCTTAACTATAGACAAGACAAAACTACCAGGTCTTGTCGACAAGAGGTCTCTGTCCCAGGCACCTCATGGTAGCCCCGGGCCTGATCAACCAGAGCTATTACTGCTGGCGCATACAGTCGGCAATGCCAAACCCACGTCCTAAATCAATGCCACCAAAACAACCAAGAAATCCCTATTGTGTACACTAAATCATCCTCTAAAATTTCCATACTCCTTTTTCGCTTGTTCTTGCATGTATGTATATATATATATATATATATATATATATATATATATATATATATATATATATATATATATATATATATAATATATATATATATATATATATATATAATAATAATAATAATAATATTAATAACTATATATATATTATATATCATTGCCAGATAGACGAATCTTAAAACAACCAACAGCGCTCATCTTTGCCGTATGGGAATAAAGCGAAAATTTGTGTGTGTAATAATTTCATTAAATATTCTAGAACCTAACAGAAAATAGAACATATATTTGTTTGGATTAAATTATTGTGAGAAAACAAATCTAAAAATATAATTGAATTGAGTTTCAATAAAATAAAATACTTCTTATTACTAATAAATTAGTAAGTTTCTAGATTTATATTAATTGCAAAATTAAAAATTTTTATTATGTTATTGAAAAAAATATCTAAGCAGCATAAAAAGTTTAAGAAAGAGTTTAATTTTATCAAATCTATAAATGTAATTTATAATATTCCTTTTTATTTATATATATATATATATATATATATATATATATATATATATATATACTGTGTGTGTGTGTGTGTGTTTCTATGTAGGCATTTTACATGTTATTCAATGTCTTCAAATATACAGCAAAGCATTTTATATATTTCACCCTTTTATATTTTTCTGTGCCAAAACCAGGTTCGTTGACTGAGAATCTTCTTGACATCTGTCTCTCTCTCTTGCTCTCAATATGTTTACGGTATATCAATATTTTGACACTACGTCTGTTTATCTGGCTATTACTTCTACCTTCTAGCTATTTAATTTAAATATATATTTAATTTCCAAAAAATTATAATTTTTTATATTATTCAAATGTACCCGCTGAAAGCTTTTTCCTCTTCCCACAAACCATTGTGGGCTCAATGTTAGTAGTGGTAAAAGCTATATCAAATGTTTTGCTATCACAACAGAACCCTTTTATATTTAAACCTTTTTCCATCCCCGATTCGTTCATGACTTAAATTGGGTGTTTGCTTAACATGATGACTTAAAGTTCATATTTTGCGATCTTTCATAACCTTTTTTTTAAATGAAGAAGCCTATAATGCAAATTGATTTGGGGCTCTGTAATGTTAACTAGGGCAGAGCTGACCAGGATACCAAAAGGGCATCAGAAGTCAGCTGACCAGTGACTAGCCACGAGGAGACATCAGGGGCGCTGACCTGTGACTACCCCGAGGAGACATCTAGAAGTCAGCTGACCCTTTGTGACAGCCACGAGGACCAGAGTAACTGACCAGTGACTAGCCACGAGGAGACATCTAGGGGTCAGCTGACCAGGATAGCCACGGAGCATCTAAGTCAAAGACCCAGTGACTAAGAGGGGAATCTAGGGGGTCAGTGACCTTTTGTGACTAACGAGGGGACATCTAAGTCAATGACCCAGGACACCACGGGGACATCTAAGCAGGATTTTGGGGACCAGAGGAGACATCTAGGAGTCAGCTGACCCAGTGACTAGCCACGAGGAGACATCTAGGGGTCAGTGACATGACTAGCCACGAGGGGAAACTAGGACAGTACCCAGTGACAGCCACGAGGGACATCTAGGGGGTCAGCTGACCCAGTGACAGCCACAGGAGACATCAGGGGCAGTGACCCGGGGACCCAGCCAGGGAGACATCGAGTCAGCTGACCTTATGACTAACGAGGGGGGCATCTAGGAGCGTGACCTTTGACTAGCCACGAGGAACTCTAGGAGTCAGTTGATTGTGACTAGCCACGAGAGACATCTAGGGGGCCCCTTTTGACAGCCACGAGGGGGACATCTAGGAGTCAGCTGCCCTTGGATTTTACGAGGGGACATCTGAGCAGCACCTAGTGACTAGCCCCGGAGACATCTGGGGTCAGCTGACCTTTGTGACGACGAGGAATCTGAAGTCAGTGACCAGTGACTGGGCCAGAGGAGACATCTAGAGTCAGCTGACCATGACTAGCCAGAGGAACTCTAGGGGCGCGGCCTTTTGTGATAGCCAAAAGGAGACATCTAAAATCAGTGACCCTACTGCCAGAGAACATCTAGGGGCAGCTGACTTAGTGACTAGCCACGAGGAGACATCTAGGGGCAGCTGACCTTGTGACCCACGAGGAGACATCTAGGAGTCATGACCAGTGACAGCCACGAGGAGAAACAGAAGTCAGCTGACCTTAGTGACTAGCCAGAGGAGCATCTGAAGTCAGCGACCAGTGATAGCCCCGAGGGACACTGGGGTCAGCTGACCGTGACGCCCCGGAGACACAGGAGTCAGTGACCTAGTGACTAGCCACGGAGACATCTGAAGTCCCGACCAGTGATAGCCACAGGAGATCTAGAAGCAGCACCCTTGTGACTAACGAGGGAAAAAGAAGTCATGACCTTTGTAGGGCTTTAGTAGGCAATTGAAACAATTTAAACAACAGAAAACAGGTTTTGGGTGGGTTAAAAATGCTTTTATGCAACACACAATACTTACAAAAAATTCTTTGACTTATTTTTGTTCATGTTTACTTTAATAACTTCTTGATGATCATGTTCACTCTTTCACTAACTTTTGATGATCATGTTCACTCTGACACTAACTTTGATGATCGTTCACTCTAATTTTAAATTTTGATGATCATTTTACTCTTTCACTAATTTGAGATCCGTTCACTCTGACTCTTTTTGATGATCATGTTCCCTTACACTCTTCTTGAGATTGTTCACTCAACCAACTTCTTTTATGATCATGTTCACTGTACACTAATTCTTGATGATCATGTTCACTTACTAACTTCTTATGATCATTTCCTTGACACTAACTTAGATCGTTCCCTGCCCTTCTTGATGATCATTTCCCTTTCACTAACTTTTTGATGATCATTTCACTCTTGCACTAACTTCTGATGATCATGTTCACCCGGCCTCTTCTGATGATCATGTTCCTCTGCACTAACTTTTTGATGATCATGTTACCCGACACTAACTTTGATGATATGTTCCCCTGCCCAACTTTTTGATGATCATGTTCACCTACACTAACTTCTTGATGATCATGTTTACCCTTTCACTAACTTTTGATGATCTTTTACCTTGACACTAACTTCTGATGCGTTCACCTGAAATAACTTCTTGATGATCATTTTATCTGACACTAACCTTGATGATCAAGCATTTACATAACTTCTTGATGATCACGTTCATTTTACATAACTTTGATGATCATTTCACTTTACACAACTTTTGATGATCATTTTCACCTTAATAACTTTTGATATTTTCACTCGAACTAACTTCTTGATGATCGTTCACTTGCACTAACCCCTTTATGATCGTTCACTCTGGCCTTTTAAATTTTTGATGATCATGTTTACCTCACTAACTTTGATGATCAGTTTACCTGACAAACTTTTTTGATGACCCGGGTTTACTCTGACACTAACTTTTGATGACATGTTCCCCGACACTAACTTCTTGATGATCACGTTCCTCGAACAACTTCTTTGATCATGTTCACTCTAATAATCTTGATGATCGTTCATCTTTCACTAACTTCTTTATGATCATTTCCCTCCCAACAAAAACTTGATGATCATGTTTACTCTTGCATCTTTTTGATGATCATGTTACCTGAACCAACTCTTGATGATCATGTTATCTGCCCCTTTTTGATGATTTTCCTCTTAAATCTTTTGATGACCGTTCCTTTGCACTAACTTTTGATGATCATTTCCTCTGCCTTTCTTTTGATGATCATGTTCCCTGGGCACTAACCTTGATGATCATGTTCCTCTGACACTAACTTTTTGATGATCAAGTTCCTTACACAACTTCTTGAATCACGTTCACTTGACACTAACTTTTGATGATCATTTCACCTTTCACAACTCTTGATGATCATGTTCCTTTAAATAACTTTTGATGATTTTTCACCCACATAACTTTTGATGACATGTTATTTACCTAACTTTTGATGATCATGCACTTGACCTCTTTTGATGATCATGTTCACCTTTTCACTAACTTTATGATCTTCCTTTAAATAACTTCTTGATGATCATGTTCCCTTACACTAACTTTTGATGACGCACCCTTTCACTAACTTTGATGATCATTTCATTTTACTAACTTTTGATGATCATGTTCCCTTTAAATAACTTTGATGATCGCCTCCATAATTTTGATGTCATGTTCCTTGACACTAATTTGATGATCATGTTCACTCTGACACTAAATTTTGATCATGTTTACTTAAAACTTTTGATGATCATGTTTTTTCACTAACTTTTATGATCATGTTATTTACATAACTTCTTGAATCATGTTCCTCTGACACTAAATTTTGTGACGTTCACCTGACACAACTTGATGATCATGTTCACTTGCCCAACCCTTTATGATCATGTTCACCCGAACTAAATTTTGATGCTGTTCATTGACCAACTTTTTTATGACTGCACTCTACACTCCTTTTATGACTGCACTCAACCAACTTCTTGATGATCTTGTTACCCTTCACAACCCTTTATGATTATTCCTCGACATAACTTTTTGATGATCATGTTCACCTGACACAACTTCTTTATGATCATGTTCACCTGACACAACTTTTATGATTGTTCCCTTGACACTAACTTTTTGATGATCATGTTCAGCTAATAACTTCTTGAGTCATGTTTACTTTAATAACTTCTTTTATGATTTCACTCTGACACTAACTCGTGATTGTTCCCTGACACTAACTTTTGATGATCATGTTGCCTGACACTAACTTTGATGATCATGTTCACCTGACACTAACCCTTTATGACTGTTCACCTGCACTAACTCTTGATGATCATTTATTTACACTAACTTTATGATCTTTCACCTGACACCAACTTCTTGATGATCATGTTTACTACACTAACTTTGATGATCAGCCTCAACTAACCCTTTATGATCATGTTTACCTGACACTAACTTCTTTATGATATTCCTCAACTAATTTTTGATGATCATGTTCCCTGAACAACTTCTTGATGATTGTTCACCTTTAAAAAACTTTTGATGATCATGTTCACTTTAACCAACTCTTGATGATCATGTTTACCTACTTCTTGAAGACTGTTCATCACACTAATTCTTTATGATCATGTTTACCTTTAAAAACTTTTTGATGACATGTTCACTGACACTAACTTTTGATGATCATGTCTCCTACACTAACCCCTTGAAATTTACTCTACACAACTTTTTGATGATCATTTCACCTACACTAACTTTTGATGACATGTTCCCTAACCAACCCTTTATGATCATGTTCACTCTTTTAATAACTCTTGATGACATGTTCACCCTTTCACTAACTTTTTAGACTGTTTACCTTACACAACTTGATGATCGCACTCTTTCTTCCTTGATGATCGTTTACCTGAAATCTTTTGATGATCGTTTACTAACTTCCCCGTATCATTTCACCTACACTAAATTTTGATGATCATGTTGCCTAAATCAATGTTATTTCACTCACACTAACTTTGATGATCATTTCACTTAAACTAGATGTTATGTTCCTCTGACACTAACTTTTTATGATCATTTCATCTAACTTTGATATTCATGTTCACCTGACAATAACTTTAGATGATCATGTTCCTCTAACTTCTTTAAAATTCATTTCCCGACACTAACTTTTGATGATCATGTTCACTCTGGAAACTAACTTTTGATGATCAATTTTATTAACATCTTGATAACTTTTGATGATCATTTCACTCTGAACTAACTCGTGATCATGTTCACTCTAACATCTTGAATTGTTCACCAAATCTTGATGATCATGTCTCCTGAATAACATCTTAATGATCGTTCCTCTGACACTAACCCTTTTTATGACTGTTCCTCTGACACAACTTTTTGATGACTGTTCATTTAAAATCTTGATGATCGCACCACCTAACATCTTTGATCATTTCACCTGACACAACTTCTTGATGATTTTCACTCTAACATCTTGATGATCAGTTTTACTCTGGATAACATCTTTAAAAGATCATGTTTTATTTTAAATAAATCTTAATGATCATGTTCCTTTACACTAACTTCAAATTCATTTCATCGCACTAACTTCTTGATGATCATGTTCACCTGAAACTCTTGATGATCATGTTCACTCTAAATCTTGATAACTTCTTTGACATTTCATCGACACTAACTTTTTGATGATCATGTTTCTAACATCTTGTGATCTGTTCCCTTTAATAAATCTTTGATCATGTTCACCTGACACTAACTTCTTGATGATCATGTTCCTCTGACACTAACTTTTTGATGTCATGTTCACTCAACTTTTGATGATCATGTTCACCTAATAACATCTTAATGACTTCACTAAATCGATGATCTTTTTCTGACACTAACATCTTAATGATCAATTTTCCCCTGACACTAAAATCTTAATGATCATATTCCTAAATAACTTCTTGATGATCATGTTCCCCGACACTAAATCTTAATGATCGTTTACTCTGACACTAACATCTTAAACTTTCACCTGACACTAACTTTTGATGACTGGGGTTCCCCGACCCCTCTTGAGATCTTTTTACCTTTCTAACTTTTAATCATTTCCCTGAACTAACTTTGATGATCATGCACCTGACACAAAATCTTTGATCATTTCACCTGAAATAACTTTGTGACTGTTCACCTACACTAACTTTTGATGATCATGTTACCTGGGCATACATCTTAATGACTTTCCTCTGACACTAACTTTTGATGATCATGTTCACCTGACATAACATCTTTGATCATGTTCACCGAATAATATCTAAATGATCATGTTTTACCTGGCATAACATCTTATGATCATTTCACCCACACTAACTTCTTGATGACCCGTCACCGAACTAACTTTGATGATCATTTACCTGAACTCTTTGATCATGTTCACTCTGGCCTTCTTTATGATCATGCAATAATTCTTGATGATTGTTCCCCTGCCTTTCCCTTTATGATCATGTTCATCAACTAACCCTTTTGATCATTTCACTTAATAACTTTTGATGACTGTTTACCGAAAAAATTTTATGATCATGTTCACTCTGACACTAACTTTTGATGATCATTTCACTCTGACACTAACTTTTGATGATCATTTCACTCTTTCACTAACTTTTTTTATATCATGTTCACTCTGCATAACTTTTTGATGATCATTTCCTCTTTCACTAACTTTTTGTGACTGTTTACCTTTTTAATTAAATTGATGATCATGTTCCCCTGACACTAACTTTGATGATCATGTTCCCTTAACTAACTTTTGACTTTCACTTGAAATAACTTTGATGATCTTTCCCTTACATAACTTTTGATGATCATGTTCCTTTAACTAACTTTTGATGACTTTCACCCTTCACTAACTTTTTGATGATCATTTCACTCACCAAAATTCTTGATGACATTTCCCTTTCACTAACTTGTATTTCCCCTTCATTTTCGATGACGTTCACCCGACACTAAATTTTTGATGTCGTTCGCTCTAAACTGATGTCTGTTTACTCTGAACTAACCCTTTATGATCATGTTCACTCAAATCTGATGTTCGTTCATTTACACTAACTTCTTGATGACGTTACTCTAACTTTTGATATTATTTCACTCTAACTAAAAATTTTTGATGATCATTTCACTCTGAACTAACTTTTTGATGACATGTTCACTCAAATCTTGATGATCATGTTCACTCTAACATCTTGATGACTGTTCACCTGACCTAAATTCTTTATGATCATGTTCCCTAACATCTTAATGATCATTTCACTTGACACTAACTTTAGATCATGTTCACCTTTAAATCTTGGTGATCATGTTCACTTGAACTAAAATCTTAATGATCATGTTCACCCGACACAACTTTGATGATCATGTTCACTCCAAAATCTTGATGATCATGTTTACCTGCTAACCCTTTATGATCGTTCACTTGAATAACTTTTGATGATCTGTTCCTCAACATCTTAATGATTTTCCCCCAACAAATCTTTGATCTTTTACCAATTCTTTGATCATGTTCCCTGACACTAAATTTAATGATCATTTCCTGACACTAACATCTTAATGATCATGTTTACCTGACACAACATCTTGATGACATGTTCACCTGACACTAAAATCAATGATCATGTTACCTGCACTAACATCAATGATCGTTCACTTGCACTAACTTTTGGATCATGTTCACTTAGATCTTTGATCATTTCCTCTAGCATCTTGATGATCATTTCCTCTAGCATCTTGATGATCATTTCCTCTAACATTGATATAGTTCAAATTTTGCCCCCCATCTTTATGATCTGCCCTGAACTAACTTTGATGATCATGTTTACCTGACACCAATTTATGTCATGTTCATTTTACACAACTTTTTAGATCATGTTTACCTGACACTAACTTTTTGATGATCATTTCACTTGAACTTAAAACTTGATGATCATGTTCCCGAACTTTTTGTTCTGTTTTTCCTTCCATACTTTTTGGGTGGTCATTTTCATTTAATGTAAAAGGTTTTTTTGACTGCACAGAGGTTTTGAGGCTAAAGTTTTTTCACTACTACAGAGGGTTTTGCACCTTTTCAAACAGTTTATTACTACTAAAGGTTTGGCCCGTTTAAAAGTTTTTTCACTACTATAGAGGTTTCACCGTTACAACAGCTTATTACTACCAGAGGTTTTAAAAAAACAAAAGTTTATTCATACTAAAAGGTTTTACCGTTACAAAAGCTTTTTCATCTACAGAGGTTTGTGCACCCTTAAACAGTTTTTCACTACAAAAGGTTTTTGCATTTAAAAGCTTATTCACTCACAGGGTTTGACGTTCATTTAACCATACAAGGGTTTGTGCACCGTTACAACAGTTTATTCACTACTACAGAGGTTTTTTTCACCATTTAAAAAATTTATTCACTACTACAGAGGTTTGGGCCCCTTAAAAATTTATTCCTCTAAGAGGTTTTTGCACCGTTGGTCACCTCGTTGTTGAAAATATGTTGATATTTAGGGCTTTTTTGTGAGGACGTTTATTTAGCAAATTTTATAAATCACCAGTGTTTTTATCATTTATATGATAGACAACAGCCCCCAGCATACATGGGAACCCCCAAAACCCGGCCCTTCAGGAGGAAGCTGGGGAGACACACCAAGCAAACGATCAGCGGATTGTGGTTCAGGGGTTACTGCAAATAACAGTAACAGCCTGGTCGACCAGGGTCCCCTGGGAGGCCTGGCGGGACCCGGTCAGGGGGTTGACCCCAGAACGATCTCCAGGTAGACAGTGGGGAAAAAATCTGTTTTTGTTTTCCCGGATTTTTTCCCAGGATCGTCCTCTCATGTATCACTGTAAACAGTGGGCCCCAAAAGCTGAGACCATGGTGAGTGACACATCCCCCCTCAAAAATCATAATAAAATAATAAAAAAAAAAAAATAATAATAATAATAATAATAATGATAATGTTAATAAATAAAATATAAAATAAAATTTATGCAAGAAGGACACTTGTAAACCCCCCATTCCTCAACATTAAAGTGGGCATTGCAACATCTTTTAACATTGCAAAAATAGCAGAGGGGTTGGCCATCAGGCCCCGCCTAACCGAACCTTTCATCAATTATAATTAGGTTGTTAGGGCAAAACCCACCAAGCCAACAATTTAGCATTTGGGGGGGGGGGGGGGGGGGGGGGGGGAGGAGGGAGGAGGGAGAGAGAGAGAGAGAGAGAGAGGAAAAGAGAGAGAAGGGAAGAAAAAGAAAGAGAGAGAGAGAGAGAGAGAGAGAGAGAGGAGAGGGGAGAGAGAGAAAGAGAGAGACGGACTCTGGAAGATTGGGGTGGGGAGGGGAAAGGAATGATGCAAGAGGAGATTGGGAGGATGGAGAGGGGACATAAAGGAAGGAATAAGAACATAAGAACAAGAACAAGGATGAGAAAACGAGGAAGGTAATGGGGAAGAGACGAGGGACTGATTCACCTGCTGGTTCCTTCCATCGTTCTTCGCTGTATTGGACTGATAAAGCCACTGTGTGGCGAAACGTTTCCACAATAAAGATAGCCAAATGTTGCACAAGTCTCTTATTTATCAACTTCTAAGTTTTTCTGAAATCATTTATACAATATCTTTTCAACAGCAACAACAGCCACTGTTTGTCTGTTGTTACCTGCTCTTTGACACAAACAGTAACAACGACCAGTCCTCTCAGTCTTCTGTTATCTCTTCTATAAATTACGTGTATATGTGTGTGTGTGTGTGTGTGTGTGTGTGTGTGTGTGTGTGTGTGTGTGTGTGTGTGTGTGTGTGTGTGTGTGTGTGTACTCACCTAGTTGTGGTTGCAGGGGTCGAGTCACAGCTCCTGACGTGCGTGAATTCATATCAGTACGGTATTAGTGGTTTTGTAATGTTAATTGCACAGACATCATTGTCACCACTTTGATCTTTTATCATGATTAGTGGAGGGGATAAAGGCGCGAGAGGGAAGGCCAGGGAGGAGAGGGAATGTAGGAGGCGGAGTGGGAATAAAGACGAAGACCTAGGGGAAGAGGAGAAAGAGAGGCGTGGAAGAGGAGATGGAAGTGTGGGAGTGAAGATGGAAGTATGGGAATGAAGGGAGAGACGTGAGAGTGAAGATGGAAGCGTGGGCATGGAGAGAGAGGCGTGAGAAAGAAGACGGAAGCGTGGGCATGGAGGGAGAGGCGTGGGAGTGAAGACGAAAGCGTGGGAATGGAGGGAGAAGCGTGGGAGTCGAGATGGATGTGCAGGAATAGAAGGAGAGGATCACGTGGTCAGGATGAGGGTCTGGTACACAAGTGTGAGAGGTCGGTGTGAGCCTCGTCTTTGTTGAAGACTCTCTCTCTCTCTCTCTCTCTCTCTCTCTCTCTCTCTCTCTCTCTCTCTCTCTGCAATGTTTCTTCATTCGTTTGTTTTTAAGTGTGTTGGATCCCGAGAAAAATAAATCACTTTGGTTTTGCGTTGTCCTAGATAACGTACACATGTCTCACTGTGCAGAATAAACCACAGGGGGATTAAAATCTTTAGCTCAAGATCTTTCACACTTTGTGCGTCATGAGCTATGCAATGTTGCAAGATAGCAACAGATATGAGGGGAAATTCTCTGGACATGGGCCTCCATTGATACATGCCTTGCCTCAGAGAATTCCCCCTCCTATCTGTTGCTGTTTTGCAACATTGCATAACTCCTGACGATATACGAGCGCGCGAAAGATCTAGAGTTGAAGATTGTCATCCCCCTGTGGCTTGTTTTACATTGTTAAGATCGCCTGTTTGCCACTGTAATGCATGTGTTACTGCGTATAATAACTGTACTTATGTGTTCCTGTACTAGAGGTGAGAGTTAATGAGCATCAGAACAGGCAAGATGCCGTGGAGGCTGGAAGATCTGTGAAGAATATGTCGAGGGATACCTGTGATGGATACTTATGAGGAATACCTCTTTATATGAATTATATTCAGGTGCAACTGCAAAGCTGGACAGTGTACAGAGAGCCTTTACTGCACCTATAAGTTCCATCAAACACCTCAAGTACTGGGAACGCTTGGAAGTACTTGACTTGTACTCACTGGAACGCAGGCGAGAGAGATATATCATAATGTACACTTGGAAAATCCTAGAGGAAATGGTCCCGAATCTGCACGCAGAAATCACTCCCTACGAAAGTAGGCGGTGCAAAATACCTCTAATGAAAAGTAGGGGCGCCACTGGTACACTAAAAGAAAACACCTTAAGTGTAAGGGGCTCAAGACTGTTCAAAAACCTCCCACCAAGCATAAGGGGAATTACCAATAAACCCCTGGCTGCCTTCAAGAGGGAGCTGGACAGATACTTAAAGTCAGTGCCGGATCAGCCGGGCTGTGGTTCGTACGTTGGACGACGTGCGGCCAGTAGTAGCAGCCTAGTTGATCAGGCCCTTATCCACCGGGAGGCCTGGTCGTGGACCTGGCTGCGGGGGCGTTTATCCCCGGAATACCCGGAAGATCACTTTGACAGTGAAATATGGATAAGTGGTTACAACCTTTTTAGATGCGACAGAAACATGGATCCAAACCAGTGCCTTGAAAGGATCAACTTCCTGGTAGCCGAAGCACGCTCTAGGTATATTCCCCTAAGAAAGAAGAAGAGCAGGAGTAAACTGGAGAGAAAAAGACTCTCCCTCTACAGAAGACGACAAAGAGTCACTGAGCTCCTCAGGAGTGCTAGAATATCTGATACACGAAAGGAGGCGCTGACCAGGGAAGTGGAAACTATCGAACTTAAGTTAAATGACTCTTACAGGAACCAGGAGAGGCAGGAGGAGCTTAAAGCTATTAGTGAAATTGAAAGAAATTCAAAATATTTCTTTTCATATGCCAAAAACAAGGCAAATACCACATCTAGTATCGGGCCCTTACTCAGACAGGATGGGACTTACACAGATGACAACAAGGAAATGAGTGAAATATTGAAATCCCAGTTCGACTCTGTGTTTAGTGAACCACTAATCGGTCTGAGGATCGACGACCCAAATGATTTCTTCATGAATGAGCCTCAAAACTCCATAAATGTATGCCAGATTTCCGACATTACCCTAACTCCGATAGATTTCGAAAAAGCCATTGACAACATGCCTATGCACTCAGCCCCGAGCCCAGACTCGTGGAACTCTGTTTTCATTAAGAACTGCAAGAAACCCCTCTCATGTGCCCTAAGTACACTATGGAGGAGGAGTTTGGACATGGGTGAAATTCCACAGTCACTTAAAACAACGGATATAGCCCCACTCCATAAAGGTGGCAGCAAAGCATTAGCTAAGAACTATAGACCAATAGCTCTGACGTCCCACATCATAAAAATCTTTGAAAGAGTGCTAAGAAGCAGGATTGCAAATCACCTGGATTCCCAAAATCTGCACAATCCAGGGCAACATGGGTTCAGGGCAGGTCGCTCCTGCCTCTCACAACTACTGGATCACTATGACATGGCCTTGGATGCACTGGAAGAAAATCAGAATGCAGATGTAATATACACAGACTTTGCAAAAGCATTTGACAAATGCGATCATGGCGTAATAGCCCATAAAATACGTGCTAAAGGAATAACTGGGAAAGTGGGGAGATGGATCTTCAACTTCCTAACAAATCGAACACAAAGAGTAGTGGTCAACAGAGTTAAATCGGAGGCTGCCATAGTGAAGAGCTCTGTTCCACAAGGCACAGTACTCGCCCCCATCTTATTCCTTATCCTCATATCAGACATAAACAGAGATATACACCACAGCACCGTATCATCCTTTGCGGATGATACTAGGATCTGCATGAGGCTGTCATCTGCTGAGGACGCGGTTAACCTTCAAGAAGATATAAACGAAGTTTTCCAGTGGGCAACGGTAAACAATATGATGTTCAATGAGGACAAATTCCAACTACTCCGTTATGGAAAACTGGAGGAGATAATAACTAGAACAGAGTATACTACTGACTCCTGCCATACAATAGAGCGGAAAAATAATGTAAGGGACCTGGGAGTAGTAATGTCTGAGGATCTCACTTTCAAGGATCACAACAGTGCCACGATCGCACGTGCAAAGAAAATGATAGGATGGATAATGAGAACTTTCAAAACGAGAGATGCCAAGCCCATGATGATCCTTTTCAAATCACTTGTTCTCTCTAGGCTGGAATACTGCTGTACATTAACTTCTCCATTCAAAGCAGGTGAAATCGCAGATCTAGAGAGTGTACAGAGATCCTTTACTGCACGTATAAGTTCTGTCAAGCACCTTAACTACTGGGAACGCTTGGAAGCACTTGACTTGTACTCGTTGGAACGCAGGAGGGAGAGATATATCATAATCTACACTTGGAAAATCTTGGAAGGAATGGTCCCAAATCTGCACACAGAAATCACTCCCTACGAAAGTAAAAGACTGGGCAGGCGATGCAAAATGCCCCCAATAAAAAGTAGGGGCGCCATTGGTACACTAAGGGAAAACACCATAAGTGTACGGGGCCCAAAACTGTTCAACAGCCTCCCATCAAGCATTAGGGGAATTGCCAATAAACCCCTGGCTGCCTTCAAGAGAGAGCTGGACAGATACCTAAAGTCAGTGCCGGATCAGCCGGGTTGTGGCTCGTACGTCGGACTGCGTGCGGCCAGCAGTAACAGCCTAGTTGATCAGGCCCTGATCCATCGGGAGGCCTGGTCATGGACCGGGCCGCGGGGGCGTTGATCCCCGGAATAACCTCCAGGTAACCTCCAGGTAACGCATGCACGGAAGATCAACACCGCTGCAGCCCGCAGCATGCACGGAAGATCAACACCGCTGCAGCCCGCAGCATGCACGGAAGATCAACACCGCTGCAGCCCGCAGCATGCACGGAAGATCAACACCGCTGCAGCCCGCAGCATGCACGGAAGATCAACACCGCTGCAGCCCGCAGCATGCACGGAAGATCAACACCGCTGCAGCCCGCAGCATGCACGGAAGATCAACACCGCTGCAGCCCGCAGCATGCACGGAAGATCAACACCGCTGCAGCCCGCAGCATGCACGGAAGATCAACACCGCTGCAGCCCGCAGCATGCACGGAAGACACAGTTGTGTATCACAGTGGTGAGCTGAGGATGTCTCGGGACTCTGTATCTGTGAGAACTATAGTACTATCCTAGTTCAGAGAACCGATAGCTTGAACTAGATGCGTGTACAACACTTGGGTATCTTTATTGCGAAAACGTTTCGTCAACCAGTAGCTTCCTCAGTTCAATAGAGATACCTATTTTCAAAACAGGTGACAGGTCCTTAGCTTCGAACTATAGACCAATAAGCCTAACCTCCATAGTGGGAAAATTTATGGAATCAATAATTGCCGAGGCAGTTCGTAGCCACCTTGAAAAGCATAAAATAATCAACGAATCTCAGCATGGTTTTACAAAGGGGCGTTCCTGCCTTACGAATTTATTAACTTTTTTCACTAAGGTATTTGAGGAGGTAGATCATGGTAATGAATATGATATTGTGTATATGGACTTCAGTAAGGCTTTTGACAGGGTCCCACATCAGAGACTATTGAGGAAAATTAAAGCACATGGAATAGGAGGAGAAATTTTTTCCTGGATAGAGGCATGGTTGACAAATAGGCAGCAGAGAGTTTGCATAAATGGGGAGAAATCAGAGTGGGGAAGTGTCACGAGCGGTGTTCCACAGGGGTCAGTGTTGGGCCCCCTGCTGTTCACAATCTACATAAACGACATAGATGAGGGCATAAAGAGCGACATCGGCAAGTTTGCCGATGACACCAAAATAGGCCGTCGAATTCATTCTGACGAGGACATTCGAGCACTCCAGGAAGATTTGAATAGACTGATGCAGTGGTCAGAGAAGTGGCAGATGCAGTTTAATATAGACAAATGCAAAGTTCTAAATGTTGGACAGGACAATAACCATGCCACATATAAACTAAATAATGTAGATCTTAATATTACGGATTGCGATAAAGATTTAGGAGTTCTGGTTAGCAGTAATCTGAAACCAAGACAACAGTGCATAAGTGTTCGCAATAAAGCTAATAGAATCCTTGGCTTCATATCAAGAAGCATAAATAATAGGAGTCCTCAGGTTGTTCTTCAACTCTATACATCCTTGGTTAGGCCTCATTTAGATTATGCTGCACAGTTTTGGTCACCGTATTACAGAATGGATATAAATTCTCTGGAAAATGTACAAAGGAGGATGACAAAGTTGATCCCATGTATCAGAAACCTTCCCTATGAGGATAGACTAAGGGCCCTGAAACTGCACTCTCTTGAAAGACGTAGAATTAGGGGGGATATGATTGAGGTGTATAAATGGATGACAGGAATAAATAAAGGGGATGTAAATAGTGTGCTGAAAATATCTAGCCTAGACAGGACTCGCAGCAATGGTTTTAAGTTGGAAAAATTCAGATTCAGGAAGGATATAGGAAAGTACTGGTTTGGTAATAGAGTTGTGGATGAGTGGAACAAACTCCCAAGTACCGTTATAGAGGCCAGAACGTTGTGTAGCTTTAAAAATAGGTTGGATAAATACATGAGTAGATGTGGGTGGGTGTGAGTTAGACCTGATAGCTTGTGCTACCAGGTCGGTTGCCGTGTTCCTCCCTTAAGTCAATGTGACCTGACCTGACTAGGTTGGGTGCATTGGCTTAAGCCGGTAGGAGACTTGGACCTGCCTCGCATGGGCCAGTAGGCCTTCTGCAGTGTTCCTTCGTTCTTATGTTCTTATGTTCTTAAGATGAGGAGTTTGAGGTAATCAGTCCCTCAGCCTGGAGTCGATGGGCTTAGTCCATCAATCTTTTTCAAGTTGCTCTCACTGCTAGTCTTCTCCTTTCAGTTTATGAACTCCTATTTCCTACAACAGTGTAACTACAACGAACAGTAACCCCCTTGTACTGAGATTATGTATAACAACATACTTTCCTACAGTAGACTTACTGTGAAGAGTACTTTAGCCTCTCTTTTAATTCAGCCAATAAACTCCCCTCCCCATTTATTTATAAATACTGCAGTACCATGTTTTATATTCAGGTTTATCTGTAATCTTCTTACCTACTCTGTATCGTAACTCACAAAATCGTAGCAACACGACTGTAAAATAATCACTGAAGGGGGGAGGTTTGAATCCCACCAGTTGTGTGATTTATTCACTATCATGTGCGACTGAAAGGAAAGAAAATAGTGAAGCATCAACAGTATGCGAGTGATGAGGAACTTACCGGCTTCCTCCATGTGTCGAAATTATGTGACTTCTCCCTCTGAGTCAGAGATTCACGTGTAACAAGGGTTCATGACCTCTCCCGGAGAGCCGAGAGTCATCCTCAAGGTTGGTACCCATCTGAGAGAGGCATCCCTCGAGGCACTGGCACCCTTCTCCGGCATCAACAAACATCGCATCGAGTAACTGTCAAGTTTCACAACCTGGTTCAAGGTCTGGTGGCAGTAGGTTCGAACATTGGCCTCAGATAATGACGCGTTTTGTCAAGGGCAAGCACAAAACCCGCGTGGGCTGGAGGAGGAGTGTCCTACCTAAGTAAGGAAAGTCATCGTGAATTCGTATAAGGAAAAACGAACATGTGGAGATGACTTAAGAGAAGCGGATGTCGCCATTTTTACCAAGACGCCAAGTCATTGACCTCTTGGTGATGTTAGCGAGGAAGATCATTGTGTTGGTGATGTTCAGGAGGAAGATCATTGTGTTGGTGATGTTCAGGAGGAAGATCATTGTGTTGGTGATGTTCAGGAGGAAGATCATTGTGTTGGTGATGTTCAGGAGGAAGATCATTGTGTTGGTGATGTTAGCGAGGAAGATCATTGTGTTGGTGATGTTCAGGAGGAAGATCATTGTGTTGGTGATGTTCATGAGGAAGATCATTGTGTTGGTGATGTTCAGGAGGAAGATCATTGTGTTGGTGATGTTCAGGAAGAAGATCATTGTGTTGGCGATGTTCAGGAGGAAGATCACTGTGTTGGTGATGTTCAGGAGGAAGATCATTGTGTTGGTGATGTTCAGGAGGAAGATCATTGTGTTGGTGATGTTCAGGAGGAAGATCATTGTGTTGGCGATGTTCAGGAGGAAGATCATTGTGTTGGTGATGTTCAGGAGGAAGATCATTGTGTTGGCGATGTTCAGGAGGAAGATCATTGTGTTGGTGATGTTCAGGAGGAAGATCATTGTGTTGATGATGTTAGAGAGGAAGATCATTGTGTTGATGTTAGAGAGGAAGATCATTGTGTTGATGATGTTAGAGAGGAAGATCATTGTGTTGATGATGTTAGAGAGGAAGATCATTGTGTTGATGATGTTAGAGAGGAAGATCATTGTGTTGGTGATGCTCAGGAGGAAGATCATTGTGTTGATGATGTTAGAGAGGAAGATCATTGTGTTGGTGATGTTAGAGAGGAAAATCGTTGTGTTGGTGATGTTAGAGAGGAAAATCGTTGTGTTGGTGATGTTAGAGAGGAAGATCGTTGTGTTGGTGATGTTAGAGAGGAAGATCATTGTGTTGGTGATGTTAGAGAGGAAAATCGTTGTGTTGGTGATGTTAGAGAGGATAATCGTTGTGTTGGTGTATAACAGATCTAACTCAATAAGGACCAATATAGCTATGCTATATATTGTGTATAATGGAAACAACTCATTTAAAGCAAACTGTCAAGTCTAATTTAGAAGTTTTCATTTCGATTTTGACTCGCTGAAAAATAAATTATGGGCCTCTTCGTAAGGCCTGGGTGCTGCATCCAATATGCCTATTGTGCACGATACACAAATCAAAATATGCCTCTATGAGCCTAGGGGGGGAGAGGGGGAGTTTTAATGTTAACTAATTGGTCATTGCGGAGGAGCGGGGACTAATTTTAAGTTATGTGGTGGTACAGTGAAGATTTGTTTTAGGTTGTGTAGGGAGTGGTACAGAGGGGGATTAGTTTTAGGTTGTATGGGGGTGGTACAAGGGGGGTCTGGCTACCACAGTAACCGTAGTGTTTGATTGCTACTTCTGAGTCCTATTATCAGGTTTCTCCTTAGTCTTTATTTATTTCCTGCCTTCTTGTTTCCCTGATCATTGCTGCCTCCGCCTTTCTCCTTCTCCCCATCCCATCCCCCTCCTGTCTCGGCTTGTTGCTCTTACTTATGCTGTCCTTGTCCGTCTTCTGTCAGCCTCACTTGTTTTTCTTGTTTTTTCTATACCCTTGCCTGTATTTACCAGTTCTAGTCTATTGTTGGCTGTTATTGCCTGTCTACGGCTATTATTATGTGTCATTTGCTGTTATTAACCTCTCTTCTGCTGTCTATTCTACTCTGCTGTTCTTCAAGTATGCTGCAATTACTTCCCTCCTTGCGTGTGTTCTTTGCATCACATGATATCTGTGTCCTGTCACTTGCACCTGACGTCCTCACCTACTTACTGTGGGGTCTCGTGTGCCTTTGTCCACTTCCTCGTGCTGAGACCCAAGATGAACACCCTGTCGGAAATTTTGTCCTGCATGACATCGTATTTTCTCTTGGCTGCGTTGTTGTTTTACAAATATTTACCCCACATTTGTGTATCTTTAATTTGTCTTATAAAAGCGAATCTCACTGTGCCATTGTTTTTAATATATATTTATATAAGGCTGAGGTTTTCATATTATTGTTTTTTCCTCCAGCTGACTTCGAGCACGTGTCTTTGTTGACATAAAACAGCTGACGCGCCCGACTGTCTCTGGGCATTGTTGTCTTAAGAGCTCAACACTTATTTTAAACGAGTTGGTCTTACTTTCAGTACTAACCAAATGGAAATGGTTAATATTTAATATAAATAAAATATGAAGAGAGGCAGCAAGGTGGAGAGTCATTGAAATGAGCAAGATGCGTGAATGCGGACGCTGCAGGAGGGGAACATACAGCGGAATAAGCTGCGACAACATGCTTGTGAATAAGATACAATATTGAGAAGACGTTGATAAAGTTCCTGGTGGTCGAAACGTCTTCTACTACTACTCCCATTACCACCATTACCTCTACCACTACTTCTCAACTTCCTTCTTTCTTCCTGTCTTTGTCCCGTCACTGCCCTCCCCCCCCCTCACTCTCGTGTGTTAATGCGACTTGTAAATGGTCCCAGTTGGACCGAAACGTCGTGGTAAGCTCCTCTCTCCTATTTGCGGGTTATTTGTGTATTGTTCCAGTCACGGTATTGTGACTTTATATTCTTTCTCACCTATGTACATAAGATCTTTTTCATGTTATAGAAAGCATCTGCATCCAAAATATATAGATCTCCATCAATATATTAATGGTATACAATACCGACAAATATATAAATAAGACACAGATGCAACATTTTGGGTATCTTAAGTGACCACAGAGATGAAGATTTAGACATGTGCAACATCTGGGTATCTTTATTGTAGACGTTTCGCCATCCAGTGGCTTTATCAATACAGCTTCTAGGACATAATTTGAAGACAGTGGAACTATATACAAAAGATGAGGTAATCAGTCCCTTAGTCTTGGAGTTGTGAAAAGCACCGTAGTCGTGAAGATTCTGTGACTACAGAGATACCAAACTGTCTCCCTCATATCTCCCTCATGTCTCACTCGTGTCTCACTCACGTACTGGTCTGGGAGCTGAAAAAATCTCTCCTAAGAAGTATTGTCACAATAAAAAGTACGTTCTGCTATACTTGACCAGTTTAATACAAGTTGTCTAACTTTTATTAGTCTTTGCATTCCCGAAGCAAATTGATCCCAACCCAGGAACCTATCTTGTAAAAATGTCGATAACAAAGCAAAATAAGGATGGAATTAACATGCAAAATAGGTTTAATTCACTTTATTGTAGATTTGTTCTTGATTCATAATGTTTTATATAATTTAGCGACGTGCAGTGTTTATGTCAACTAAAACATTCGCTTACTGAAAAATAATATAAATTGTTTTTGTGTCCCAGGGAGTGTTCATGCATCCCCTGGTGAGGCTACATTCACTCCCCCTGGGTGTGCATGCACCCATGGTTGAACAACTCTGCTCTAGAGTGAAACAAGATAACGTTCCGAACGCTAACTCTCTCCTTGTGGAATCCTGCATCTTAACATCACTGTGGCAATCTTTTCCACAAAGGGGCTGTACCTGTAGGTTACCGATCCCAGACGAAACTTAGTGCTTGATGGTCTATGCACTCAGGCTGTTGGTGCCCCGCTGGTGCCAGTTAGATCGTGTATGGGCCATAGCTGTCTTGGTTGGGTAGTGTGTGAGCACCACTCTGACTCCTGCCACTGGTGTAGCTGATACCGTCCACCTCGTATTAGATTATATATTTGCTCTGATAGACGTTGTCTCACTAATTCATTATAAGACGTGGGTAGGATAAGAAGGCTGACAAGGATTTTAGATTAGATGTTGCCCATATCCATCCTGTGGACGGCAGTGCAAGAGAATATGGATACACAAAAGGCCCCAAAAGGGTTAACAGGAGTACATCTGGATTTATATCTACAGTTCACTTATCTGTTACAAGTAAATTTGGGAAATTTTCTTAATTTCCTAAAGTGCTGACAAGATAATCAGAAAGGCAGAACATCTGACCAGTCAACACAGTCTCACGGAACGTGTTAATCCCACTGTCAGCCATCTGACTCAAGTCTTTGGCCTTTTCTATACACGAATTGTAGAAATCTGATATATACGTTTAAAGATACATTTTTTTCATTTATGTTAATGTAAAATCTAATAATTTTGTACCAAAAGAACATTAGAAAACTTACCTAACCTTATTATAACAAGCGCAATTTAATTTAGCCTAATCCAACTAAATATTTAGATAAGTTAGCAGCAATTTAATAAACAACACAATGAAATACATTTTTTCGTTAGGCTCAGAATAATTTTTGCGAAATTAATGCATACACAAGTTTTCACTCGTCTTATTCGGTAATATGGTTATCAAAGCTTATTCTTTGGGTAACGTTAATAATGGGTTGGGCGTAAATATTTTTTAGTGGGTTTGGGCTTGACAGACCTGCCGAGTATGGACCAGTAGGCCTATTGCAGTGTTCCTCCTTTATGTTTACTTAGATTAGTGGGGCAGCGCTAAACCCATAAGGGTCATATAGTGTTTGAGAAATGGGAGCTGTGGGAGTACTCAGGTTCGATCCAAGGGAATAGGTACGTGGAGCTCCACGTGTGGAGACTTATGGCGAATACAGTAATACAATAATGCAGTAATACAGTAGGCTGCCTGCATTCCTCTGCACCATCAGTGACTTTCTGATACAGTCATAGTTAATTTTTTTTTTTTGTAACCGTGTGTACAAACTTTTCGGGGAAATAAATTTGATTTAAATTCTTCATTATGGTTGAGGCAGAGATGTTGGGCTGCGTGCACCCAACAGTAACAGACTGCTTGATCACGCCATGATCCACATAAGGAGGGCAGGTCTGGGACAAGGCTGTGGTGGCCTTGATTCCTGGAAACATCCTTCGGGTATTCTTCAGCCATCACTGTGCTTATGGTGAGTTGTTTTCATCTGGATGAGTAAGCCAGTGGAAGGCCTCGGTCAGATGACCAAAACCTCCAGCGGCGGGTCCTATGACTAAGACCCGCGTCAGGAAAGACTTGTCCTGTTTCCTAACGAATCTTACCTAACTTAACATCTGGAAAGAAATAGATGATGTTAAAGGCAGGAGGAGAGTAGTGTCAGCGAGGTCAGTGGTTGATGTTAGAGGCAGGAGGAGAGTAGTGTCAGCGAGGTCAGTGGTTGATGTTAGAGGCAGGAGGAGAGTAGTGTCAGCGAGGTCAGTGGTTGATGTTAGAGGCAGGAGGAGAGTAGTGTCAGCGAGGTCAGTGACTCGCACTCTTGACAAGGCTGTGATTTGATCAATAAATGTGTTGGCTGGTGGTCCACACTAGTTGATATCTGTAGATGTTTACACATCCCCCGGGAGACTCTGTGATGTATCCCATATCCTCTAGTATTGAGGGAGGGAGGGAACGAGAGAGGGAAGGAGAGAGGGAGAGGGAGAGGGAGAGGGAGAGGGAGAGGGAGAGGGAGAGAGAGAGAGAGAGAGAGAGAGAGAGAGAGAGAGAGAGAGAGAGAGAGAGAGAGAGAGAGAAAGCGTGCCCTGGCAACTAACACCATCACGAGCCTTGCTGAAGCAAATACTGGTCAAGTTTGTCGAGGTAATACTTTAACAACACGGCATAAATACTTTATAAACTCGTGACACACATGAATCAAGTCAGCTTGTGTTAGTATTGCTCTCTCTCTCTCTCTCTCTCTCTCTCTCTCTCTCTCTCTCTCTCTCTCTCTCTCTCTCTCTCTCTCTCTCTCTCTCTCTCTCTCTCTCCTCTCCCGTCCTGTGGAGGATACAACCTGCTGACTCACACTCTTTCCTCTTGTCCTAAGGTGACCTTTAATGACCTAAGCTGGGCCAAACTTTTCCATCTTAATTTAAGATGACCTAGACTCTTCCGTCTTAATGTAAACTGACTAAATATGACCTTAGCTGATCTACGTTGACCCAGACTCCTCTCTCTTGGCCTAATCTGACCTCTGATGTCTAAGATAACTCACACTGTTGACTTCGACTAACCTCTGTGGCCTAATCCTGTTGACCTACAATGAACTATATTGGCGTTAGCTAGTGCCTGCTTCTGCTGTCCTAAGCTGAACCAAATCGACCTCTTTTGACCTGGCCTGACCTCTGTTGATCTTATTTGAGTGCTACTGAGCAAGTTTACAGATAGTGATAAGGAAATGTATAGAATTTTTAACACGTACTTCCTCTCAGTTTTTACACAGGAAGATACTGGCTATATTCCAGAAATAACAAATTATGTATAACAGGACGATAATAAACTATGCACGATTAGGGCCACACGTGACATGGTCCTTAGGCAAATAGATAAATTAAAACCTAACAAATCCCCAGGCCCTGATGAATTGTATGCAAGGGTTCTAAAGGAATGTAAAGAGGAGCTTAGCAAACCTCTGGCTAATCTTTTCAACATATCACTACAAACTGGCATGGTGCCAGATAAGTGGAAAATGGCAAATGTGATACCTATTTTCAAAGCAGGTGACAGGTCCTTAGCTTCGAACTATAGACCAATAAGCCTAACCTCTATAGTGGGAAAATTTATGGCATCAATAATTGCCGAGGCAGTTCGTAGCCACCTTGAAAAGCATAAATTAATCAACGAATCTCAACACGGTTTTACAAAGGGGCGTTCCTGCCTTACGAATTTATTAACTTTTTTCACTTAGGTATTTGAGGAGATAGATCATGGTAATGAATATGATATTGTGTATATGGACTTCAGTAAGGCTTTTGACAGGGTCCCACATCAGAGACTGAGGAAAATTAAGGCACATGGAATAGGAGGAGAAATTTTTTCCTGGATAGAGGCATGGTTGACAAAGAGGCAGCAGAGAGTTTGCATAAATGGGAAGAAATCAGAGTGGGGAAGCGTCACGAGCGGTGTTCCACAGGGGTCAGTGTTGGGCCCCCTGTTGTTCACAATCTACATAAACGACACTGATGAGGGCATAAAGAGCAACATAGCAAGTTTGCCGATTACACCAAAATAGGCCATCGAATTCATTCTGACGAGGACATTAGAGCACTCCAGGAAGATTTGAATAGACTGATGCAGTGGTCGGAGAAGTGGCAGATGCAATTTAATATAGACAAATGCAAAGTTCTAAATGTTGGACAGGAAAATAACCATGTCACATATAAACTAAATAATGTAGATCTTAATATTACGGATTGCGAAAAAAATTTAGGAGTTCTGGTTAGCAGTAATCTGAAACCAAGACAACAGTGCATAAGTGTTCGCAATAAAGCTAACAGAATCCTTGGCTTCATATCAAGAAGCATAAATAATAGAAGTCCTCAGGTTGTTCTTCAACTCTATACATCCTTGGTTAGGCCTCATTTAGATTATGCTGCACAGTTTTGGTCACCGTATTACAGAATGGATATAAATGCTCTGGAAAACATACAAAGGAGGATGACAAAGTTGATCCCATGTATCAGAAACCTTCCCTATGAGGATAGACTAAGGGCCCTGAATCTGAACGCTCTAGAAAGGCGTAGAATCAGGGGGATATGATTGAGGTGTATAAATGGAAGACAGGTATAAATAAAGGGGATGTAAATAACGTGCTGAAAATTTCCAGCCTAGACAGGACTCGTAGCAATGGTTTTAAGTTGGAAAAATTCTGATTCAGGAAGGATATAGGAAAGCACTGGTTTGGTAATAGAGTTGTGGATGAGTGGAACAAACTCCCAAGTACAGTTATAGAGGCTAAAACGTTGTGTAGTTTTAAAAATAGGTTAGATAAATACATGAGTGGGTGTGGGTGGGTGTGAGTTGGACCTGGTAAGCCTGTGCTACTAGGTCAGTTGCCGTGTTCCTTCCTTAAGTGAATGTGACCTGACCTGACCAGGTTGGGGCATTGGCTAAAGCCGGTAGGAGACTTGGACCTGCCTCGAATGGGCCAATAGGCCTGCTGCAGTGTTCCTTCTTTCTTATGTGCAAGAAAGGTATAAAATACCGACAATATGAAAGTTAAGACACATGTGCAACATCTGGATATCTTTATTGTAGACGTTTCGCCATCCAGTGGCTTTATCAATACAGATTCTAGGACATAATAGGAAGACAGTAGAACTATATACAAAAGATGAGGTAATCAGTCCCTCGGCCTTGGAGTTAGTGTTCACAGCATCGTGGTGGAGGAGAATATGGAGCAATGGCAAGAAGACTGGCGGTTATATAGGCGTCAGTGGATAGGGACGGGCAGCAGACGAGGGCATAGTCACTGGTAGGCGGGATTCCCCAGTGGAAGTAGGTCCTTCCCAAAGAGATGGGTTAGTTGTAGCAGCCGTGAAGAAGGTCTTGTAGATGTCCTCTGAACCAAGATTCCATGATGATGCCCATCTCTTTGGGAAGGACCTACTTCCACTGGGGAATCCCGCCTACCAGTGACTGCCCTCGTCTGCTGCCCGTCCCTATCCACTGACGCCTATATAACCGCCAGTCTTCTTGCCTTTGCTCCATATTCTCCTCCACCACGATGCTGTGAACACTAACTCCAAGGCCGAGGGACTGATTACCTCATCTTTTGTATATAGTTCTACTGTCTTCCTATTATGTCCTAGAATCTGTATTGATAAAGCCACTGGATGGCGAAACGTCTACTACAATAAAGATATCCAGATGTTGCACCTGTGTCTTAACTTCTTTCTTATGTTCTTATGATTGACCTGCTGCTACCCGTTGCCATCCTAATGATCACTGTTTATCACTGTTGTCTTCCGTTTAACATTGACTGATCGTCTCAAACTTTTACATCATGTCTTCAGTCATCTCAAGTATTACTTTACTGAATTAAGTTTGTTATTCATCTTCCCATTGATAAATTGGACACATATGCAAACATGTGCAACACTTGGGTATCTTAATTGTGGAAACGTTTCGCTACACAGTGGAGCCATCAGTCCTATACAAAGAATGTTGAAGATCAGAAGGGGTTTGAGGTAATCAGTCCCTCAGCCTGGAGTCGACATAATCAGTCCATCAATCTTGATAAGAGTACGGCATATGCGCGAAGAGGTGGCTAATATAGTCCAAAGAGGTCAGGTGAAGCAGTCGTAGGCTGTTGTTTGTGAGACAGTAGCCAGCTGTTGTTTGTGAGACAGTAGCCAGATGTTGTTTGTGAGACAGTAGCCAGCTGTTGTTTGTGAGACAGTAGCCAGCTGTTTGTGAGACAGTAGCCAGATGTTGTTTGTGAGACAGTAGCCAGATGTTGTTTGTGAGACAGTAGCCAGCTGTTGTTTGTGAGACAGTAGCCAGCTGTTGTTTGTGAGACAGTAGCCAGATGTTGTTTGTGAGACAGTAGCCAGATGTTGTTTGTGAGACAGTAGCCAGATGTTGTTTGTGAGACAGTAGCCAGATGTTGTTTGTGAGACAGTAGCCAGCTGTTGTTTGTGAGACAGTAGCCAGATGTTGTTTGTGAGACAGTAGCCAGATGTTGTTTGTGAGACAGTAGCCAGCTGTTGTTTGTGAGACAGTAGCCAGATGTTGTTTGTGAGACAGTAGCCAGCTGTTGTTTGTGAGACAGTAGCCAGATGTTGTTTGTGAGACAGTAGCCAGCTGTTGTTTGTGAGACAGTAGCCAGATGTTATTTGTGAGACAGTAGTCAGATGTTTGTGAGACAGTAGCCAGCTGTTGTTTGTGAGACAGTAGCCAGATGTTGTTTGTGAGACAGTAGCCAGCTGTTGTTTGTGAGACAGTAGCCAGATGTTGTTTGTGAGACAGTAGCCAGCTGTTGTTTGTGAGACAGTATCCAGCTGTTGTTTATGAAACAGTAGCCAGCTTCTGTTCGTGAGACAGTAGCCAGATGTTATTCGTGAGACAGTAGCCAGATGTTTGTGAGACAGAAGCCAGCTGCTGTTCGTGAGACAGTAGCCAGCTGTTGTTCGTGAGACAGTAGCCAGCTCTTGTTTCTGAGACAGTAGCCAGCTCTTGTTTCTGAGACAGTAGCCAGCTGTTGTTTGTGAGACAGTAGCCATCTGTTGTTTGTGAGACAGTAGCCAGCTGTTGTTCGTGAGACAGTAGCCAGCTCTTGTTTCTGAGACAGTAGCCAGCTCTTGTTTCTGAGACAGTAGCCAGCTCTTGTTTCTGAGACAGTAGCCAGCTGTTGTTTGTGAGACAGTAGCCAGCTGTTGTTTGTGAGACAGTAGCCAGCTGTTGTTTGTGAGACAGTAGCCAGATATTGTTTGTGAGACAGTAGCCAGTTGTTGTTTGTGAGACAATATCCAGCTGTTTGTGAAACAGTAGCCAGCTGTTTGTGAGACAGTATCCAGCTGTTTGTGAGACAGTATCCAGCTGTTGTTTGTGAGACAGTAGCCAGCTGTTGTTTGTGAGACAGTAGCCAGCTGTTTTTTGTGAGACAGTAGCAAGCTGTTGTTTGTGAGATAGTAGCCATATGTTGTTTGTGAGACAGTAGTCAGATGTTGTTTGTGAGACAGTAGCCATCTGTTGTTTGTGAGACAGTAGCTAGATGTGGTTTGTGAGACAGTAGCCAGATGTTGTTTGTGAGACAGTAGCCAGATGTTTGTGAGACAGTAGCCAGATGTTGTTTGTGAGACAGTCGCCAGATATTGTTTGTGAGACAGTAGACAGCTGTTATTTGTGAGACAATAGCCAGATATTGTTTGAGACAGTAGCCAGCTGTTGTTTGTGAGACAGTAGCCAGCTGTTGTTTGTGAGACAGTAGCCAGCTGTTGTTTGTGAGACAGTAGCCAGATATTGTTTGTGAGACAGTAGCCAGCTGTTGTTTGTGAGACAGTAGCCAGCTGTTGTTTGTGAGACAGTAGCTAGCTGTTGTTTGTGAAACAGTAGCCAGCTGTTGTTTGTGAGACAGTAGCCAGCTGTTGTTTGTGAGACAGTAGCCAGCTGTTGTTTGTGAGACAGTAGCCAGCTGTTGTTTGTGAAACAGTAGCCAGCTGTTGTTTGTGAAACAGTAGCCAGCTGTTGTTTGTGAGACAGTAGCCAGCTGTACTGATCCACTGCTCTGCTGATAAAACCTGGCCTAATTATGGTAGACCGACACTTGATGCGGTGAAGCTGTGTTGATACGACGTTCCACACACATGTGAACGTTATCTAATACAGCATGTATTCCGTAATTATGATAATTATGATAGGATTACACAGCGCATGTAGCGGGGTGGAAGGTATTCCGTCTTAGTTCAGGGAACTGGAGCACAGATCCACTTCCCTTGATCAAGAGCCCCTCACCAGCGTCAAGGATCCTCCCTTGAGGGGGACGTATTCAAGAAAGTTCACTCGTGGGCGAAACGTTGTACCAATACAGACTTAACTTTATTAAATGAATGGTTACCACTTGGAGACGAAGATACAAGTAAAGAAAAAACGAAGAAAAAATATATACAGTTGTCAGAAGGGAACTATAATAACAACAGCCTGATTGTCCATATCTGTGACTTAACTGAAGACAACTATCTATGGGGGAAACGTATAATGAAGATAAGATAAAATAAGATTTTGTTCGGATTTTTAATCTCGTAGGGTTAGCCACCCAGGATAACCCAAGAAAGTCTGCGTCATCGAGGGAATGACTTATTTCCATTGTGGTCCTCAGTCTTGTCCCCCAGGATGCGACCCACACCAGTCCACTAACACCCAGGTATCTGTAGGTAAGACACATATGCAACAGTTAGGTATCTCTATTTCGAAACGTTTCGCCTACACAGTAGGCTTCTTCAGTCGAGTACAGAAAAGTTGATAGAAGCAGAAGATACTTGAAGACGATGTAATCAGTCCATCACCCTTAAAGTTTTGAGGTGGTCAGTCCCTCAGTCTGGAGAAGAGCATTGTTCCGTTGTCTGAAACAATATGAAGTTGAAGTGACAGGATGGAGCCTTTATATAGTGCCAGGAGGTGAGACGTAGGTTGCTTTGGGAGGGCAGGTCCCTCTCAAACCCAGCCGTTCTCTTCAAGTATCTTCTGCTTCTATCAACTTTTCTGTACTCGACTGAAGAAGCCTACTGTGTAGGCGAAACGTTTCGAAATAGAGATACCTAACTGTTGCATATGTGTCTTACCTAACAATCTGTCGGTATTTTATACCATTTTAATGTTCATTCTGTCAGACACTGCAACACAAGGGTATCTTGGTACAGACCATCAACTTCGACCTCTACTAGTGAGAACGGCTGGGTTTGAGAGGGACCTGCCCTCCCAAAGCAACCTACGTCTCACCTCCTGGCACTATATAAAGGCTCCATCCTGTCACTTCAACTTCATATTGTTTCAGACAACGGAACAATGCTCTTCTCCAGACTGAGGGACTGACCACCTCAAAACTTTAAGGGTGATGGACTGATTACATCGTCTTCAAGTATCTTCTGCTTCTATCAACTTTTCTGTACTCGACTGAAGAAGCCTACTGTGTAGGCGAAACGTTTCGAAATAGAGATACCTAACTGTTGCATATGTGTCTTACCTAACAATCTGTCGGTATTTTATACCATTTTAATGTTCACCCAGGTATCTACTCGCTAGGTGAACAGGACAAAAGGTGTAAGGAAACACATCCAATGTCTCCACCCCTGCCAGGAATCGAACCCGGAACCTCAGCGTGTGAAGCGGGAACTTTGCCAGCCAGGCCACGGAGCCAGGTTTTATCTTTCCTAGTTAACGCTTTACCAATTTATTCAGTGTATCCTTGTTTATACCTGCCTGGAGGTGGTTCCTGGGGGGTCACAACCTGGTGAATCACGGCATGATCCACCAGGCTGTTACTGCTGGCCGCACGCAACCCAGCATACGCACCACAGCTCAGCTTATTGGGGACTGATTTTAGGTATCTGTCTGGTTCGTTCTTGAAACCAGTCAGGGGTCTATTGGTAACTTCCCTGAAGTATGATGGAAGGCTGTTGAACAGTCTTGTATTTCTCTTACCGTGCTCATGGTACCCCTGCCATACCCATTGGGGTATGTTGCACTGTCTGCCTAGTCTTTTGCGTTCATAGGGAGTGTTTTCTGTGTGCAGATTTGGGACCAGTCTCTATAGGACTTCTCAGTTATAGATTATGATGTATCTTTCTCGCCTGCGTACCAGAGGGTACAGGTCAAGGGACTTCAAACGTGCCCAGTAATTAAGATACTCGATTGAATTGTTATATGTACAGTGAAGGCTCTCAGTACATTCTCTAGATATGCAATTTCACCTGCCTTGAATGGGGCTGTTAGTGTTCAGTACTATTTCAGGCTAGAGAGAACAAGTGACTTAATTAAAGAGGTTCATCACTGACTTGATATTCTTTGTTTTGAAAGTTCTCATTACCCATCCCATCATTTTCTTCACAGATGTGATAGTGACACTGTTGTGATCCTTGTAGGTGAGATCCCCTGACTTTATCACTCTCAAGTCCTTCACATTAGTTTTTCGCTCCATTGTGTTGTTAGAATTTGTGGTATATTCCGCTTTAGCTTTTATTTCCTCAAGTTTTCCACAACGGAGTAACTGAAATTTGTTTTCATTGAACATTATATTGTTTTCCGTCGTCCACTGGAAAACTTGGTTCATATGTGCTTGGAGATTTACCCTGTCCTCAATAGATGACACTCTCATGCAGATTCTAGTATCGTCTGCACACAGTGCTATGGTTTTCATCTGAGTCTAAGTCAGATATGAAGATGAGGACCAGGATGGGCCAAGTAGTGTACCTTGTGGAACAGAGCTTTTTACTGTGGCTGCCTCCGACTTAACTCTGTTTACTAATATTCGTTGTGTCCTTTTGGTTAGAAAGTTGAAGATCAATCTGCCCACTTTTTCAGTGATTTCTTTAGCACACAATTTGTTCGCTATTACACCTGATCGCACTTGTTCAAAGCTTTTGCAAAGTCTGTCTATACTACATCTACATTCTGTTGCATACAAGACCATGTCATAGTGGTCCAGTAGTTGCGAGAGGCAGGAGCGACCTGCTCTAAACCCAAGTTGCCGCAGGGTTGTGCAGTTGTTGGGAATCCAAGTGGATGTCGATCATGCTTCTTAGAATTCTTTCAAAGATTTTTATAATGTGGGATGTTAGAGCTATTTATTGATTTATAATTCTTTACTACTGCTTTGTTGCCACCTTTATGGAGTGGAGTTGTTTTTAGTGACTGTGGGATGACCCCCGTGTCCAGGCTACCTCTCCATAGCAAAAGGTTTCTTGCAGCTCTTGATGAACACGAACACACATCTGGGCCTGGGGCAAAGTGCATGCATTGTCAATGACTTTTTCAAAGTCCAGTGAAGTTAGGGGTACGTCAGAAATTTGGCATATATTTACAAGGTTTTGAGACTTGTTCACAAAAAAATTCATTCGGACTGTTGAATTATAATGTGATTATTGGCTCGCTAAACAGTGTCATACCGAGACCTCAATAGCTCATTCATTTCTTTGCTGTTGTCTAAGTCCCATTTTCTCTAAGCAAGGGCCTGATACTGGATGTGGTTTTTGCTTTGTTTTTGGCAAATGAAATATTCTGGATTTCTCTCAGTTTCATAAAATGCTTATAGCTCTTTTTGTCTCTCCTGGTTCCTGTATGATCAGTTTGCTTATGATCAATATTAACATTTTCTACTTCCCTAGTCAGTACTTCCTTCTACATTTCAGATGGCTTAGCCAGCTTAAGAAGCTCAGTGATTCTTTACCTTCGCCAGTAGAAAGAGCGCCTCTCTTTTTCCAGTCTGTATTTATTTTTATTTTTCCCTAGGGAAATATGCCTTGACTATACTTCAGCTGCCAAAGAATTGATAATTTCAGGACACTAGTTCGGATCTGTGCTATTTACGATATCTTCCCCACATGTTTCATTAAGGACATAATTTATATGATCCTAATTGATGTTCTTGTTAAAGTTGAATTTGGTGAAGGTACCCTTGTAACTATATGCATTTTGCTGGTCAGGGTCATATGCATACAAATCTGGACTTCGATTACACTGTGATTTGAAATAATTATCTTTGTTATATTTCATACCAGGTCATCATAATTTGTGAAAATAAGGTCAAGTGTGTTTTCCAGCCTTCTTGGCTCCACTATTTGCTGGCTTAGGGTGAATTTATTGCAGAGATTCAGCAGGTCATGTGTGCGTGACTTATCATCTGAGCTGCCTCCAGGGATTATCTCCGCTATAACATTATTTGCTACATTCTTCCATTTTATGTTTTAAAATCAAATCATCAAACAGCAAGATATTTGGGACTGGTGTTGGATTTTCCAAGCAGTAATCAATTTTCAACAACTGTTTCTTGAGCTGTTGGGAAGTTCCATGTGGCGGCTTATATATAGCCATAATGAGTTCGTACTCAATCTTTATTGCTAAAACTTTAACTACATCGTTTGTGGTGTTTAGTAACTCTATGCAAATGAGCGACTCTATGACATGTAGGCCAACCCTTCCTTGTTAGCTGTTCTCTCTGTCGCATCTAAATAAGTTGTACCCTGTTATCCATGTCTCATTGCCAACGTGGTCTTTTGGGCGGGTCTCTGTGAAGGCTGCCAACATCGCATTTGTCTACACGAGTCCACTGATGAAAGGTATTTTGTTGTTGGTGGATGACCCTGTATATTCGCAAATACAAATGAAGTCATATTACATATTTGATGGGGAATTTTTTTGGTTAGCATCAGTATCTGTAGTTCTGGAGAGGGGATCAATGGCTCCAAGCTGGTGGAATATTTTAGTAATTTCTTACCATGTTTTTTTTTTTTAACGTTTCCTGACACTAAAAAATCTCTTGTTGAATTAGACACATGTGCAAATCTTGGGTATCTTTATTGAGGAAACGTTTCGCCACACAGTGGCTTCATCAGTCCATACAAAGAAGAAACTAGAAGAACAGGAGGAGAATGAGGTAATCAGTCCCTCAGCCTTGAGTCGATGTGGTCAGTCCATCAATCTTGAATAGAATACGGCATATGAGCGGAGAAGCAGCTTATAAACCGTAGACAGGTGAGGGGCAGCAGTCGTAGGTGGTGTCACATTTGTCCAATGTGGAAGTAGGTCGTGCCCAAGGGTTAGGCAAGTGAAGAATTCCCAAGTATTAAGATCCCAAGAAGTTGCAGTGTCTGACAGAATTGTAGATAAATGGTTCAGAGAACCATTCTGTGACACCACCTACGACTGCTGCCCCTCACCTGTCTACGGTTTATAAGCTGCTTCTCCGCTCATATGCCGTATTCTATTCAAGATTGACGGACTGACCACATCGACTCAAGGCTGAGGGACTGATTACCTCATTCTTCTCCTGTTCTTCTAGTTTCTCCTTTGTATGGACTGATGAAGCCACTGTGTAGCGAAACGTTTCCTCAATATAGATACCCAAGATTTGCACATGTGTCTAATTCAACAACATGTCGGTTCTCTGAACCATTCATCTACAAAAAATCTCTTGTTGTGAAATGGTTGTAACCTCTATAGTTAGCTTCCCAAGATTTGTGGGTCTGTATCTCCTGGTCCCATACAAATGGTACACACGGCAGTTTGTGTTATAGTATTTTTTGTGGACTGATGTATAGTACATTTTGGGGTGAAAAAAGTTTACAGGAGGTAGAATGACACTCCTTCACTCCTTGGGACAGGAGGTCGCGTCATTTTTTGGGGTGTTCAGAGTTGCGTGCGCCATTCGTTTTCCCAGATATTCCATGCCTACAGATAACTCAAGTATAGAATTTGCACAAATTCTGCTTTCAGCTTGCTAGAATGTGTGGGGGCGCTGCTCCTGTGAAAGATCCTGAGCTGAATATTCCTCCGCCTCCACACACACAGTAAACAGGTGATATCACAATTTGGAAAACAACCACTGCGAACTTCCAAGCACTTTCATGATTTCTCACATTATATATATATATATATATATATATATATATATATATATATATATATATATATATATATATATATATATATATATATATTCTTGAGTCCCTTTCTACTTTACTGACCCCTGCTGTCCTCATCTGACCCCTGCTATCCCCTGTTGTCCTCTGCTATCCCTGGCGGTGGCTGGGGGAGTGAGGGTGAGCAGTTGCCAGAGGTAGTAACGTTTTTAGATAAAGCGATAGCGGGAACCAATGAAATCAAGGCTGGCGGACGGCTGTGCGGGGCTGCTTCCCACGTTTATCAAGTCTACCCCAGCCAGGAGCCAGCCATCCAGCCAGCCCAGCCAGCCCAGCCAGCCAGTCAGCCAGCCATCCCAGCCAGTCAGCCAGCCAGCCTGTTAGCCTGCCAGCCAGCCAGCCAGCCAGCCATCCCAGCAAGCCAGCCAGCCAGCCAGCCAGCCAGCCAGCCAGTTAGCCAGCCAGCGGTCTCCCGACGTCATCGAAATTAAACCGGACCCTAAATTTAAATCATTTTTTTGGGAGTAATCCACAAAAAGAAAAAACAAATTTTTTACCTATCTGTTTGATCTCAGGACGGAACTTTTCCCCGCCATGGGCCTGGGCCCCGGGCCCCGAGGGCTGGACCCTAGGCCCCGGGCCCCCGAGGACCCCGGGGGCCCCAGGACCCCGAGGCCCCAGAGGACCCCAGGACCCTAGGCCGCTAAAGCCTATAAACAGCTAAACTATGTCTTTTGGGTTTCTAAAATGTTTCAAACCCAGTTAGAATGGGTTTTGGCAAAGAGGAAGGGTAGAACTAAACAAAGGGTACAAGGTAAAAAAGGGTAACAAGGCTGGCAAAGGGAAAAGGGAAAAGAAATTTAAAAAACCTTTATTTTAGAACTCGTGGAAAACCAAGGAAATAAAAGGGGAATTGGGAGTCACCAGTGGTGACCCGGGGACACGTGGTGACAGAGGACACGGGGGTGACAGAGGACACAGTGGTGACAGAGGACAGTGGTGACAGAGGACAGCGGAAGAGGACCACGGGGACAGAGGGAAAACAGGGGGACAGAGGGCACAGTGGGGACAGGACACAGTGGTGACAGAGGACACGTGGGGACAGAGACAGCGGGGACAGAGGACACAGTGGTGACAGGACACGTGGGGACAGAGGACACGGGGGGTGACAAGGGCACAGCGGGGACAAGGGCAGCTGACAAAGGGGCCGTGGTGACAAGGGAAGTGGTACAGAGGGCCAACATACAAGACAAAGTGGGGACAAGAAGGGGGGACAAGGGCACAGTGGTACAAACAGCTGACAAGGGCACGTGGGGACAAGGGCACCTGACAAGAAAAGTGGTCAAAAAAACAGGGTACAGGGCACAGTGGTACAGAGGACACAGTTGACAGAGGGGAAAAAAACAGTGGGGACAAGACCAGTAGTGCGAAAGGAAAAGTTGACGAAATACAGTGGGACAAAAAACACAGTGGGAAAAACAGGACAGAGGAAAAAGTGGTCAAAAAACCGGGTGGGGACAAGAAACAGCGGTAAGGGACACAGTGGGGAAAAGACTTGTACAGAGGCCCGTGGGGCAAAGGACAAGTAGACGAGGAAAACATGTGACAGAGACCGGATGGTGAAGAGAAAGGGGGGACAGAGGAAAACAGTGGGACGAGGACTCGGGGGTACAGAAAGGACACGTGGGGACAGAGACACGGTGGGGACGAGGACACGATGGTGACAGAAAGGGCACGCGTGACAGAACACGTAGTGACAAGGAAAACAGGGGAAAGAAACGTAGTACAAAAAATAGTGTGACAAAGGGAAAACAGTGGGGAACAAAGGGGCACGTGTAAGAAAAACAGTGTACAGAGGACACGATGGTAAGAAAGGGCACGATGGGGACAGAGGGCACAGTGGGGACAGAGGACGGGGAAGGGGACAGGAACAGCGGACAGAGGACCCAAGTGTGACAGAACACGGAGTAAGAAGGAAAACCGTGGGGACAAAAACAGTGGGGACAGAGGGCACAGTGGGGACAAGGGACACAAATGACAAAAAGGGCCAGATGGTGAAAAGAGTCAGTGGTACGAAAGGGGCCAGTGGGGACAGAGGGCACAGAGTGAAAGGGCCTTGGTACAGAAAACACAGTGGGGACAAGAACTGAAAGGGGGAAAAGTTGGGGACAAGGGAACGTGTGACAGAAAAGGGCCGATGGTACGAAACACATACAGAGAACACAGTGGGGACAGAAGGGGCACATGTGACAAGACAATAGTACAGAGGGCACATGGGGACAAAAACGGGGTGGGGACAGGGAAAACAGTGGGGACATAAACATGGGGACAAAAAACACAGTGGGACAAAAAACACAGTGGGGACAGAACCAGTGTACAGAAAGGGCACGGGTGTACAGAACACGATGGGGACAAGGGGCACAGTGGGGACAAGGGGCAATGGGGACAAGGACACAGTGGGGACAAGGGAAAACAGTGGGGACAAGGGAAAACATGGTACGAGGGCCAATGGGGACAGAGGGAAACCGTACAAAGGGAAAACAGTGACAAAGGGAAAAGGTACAAGACACAGTGGGGACAAGGACACGGGGGTACAGAACCGTGGGGACGAAAAACACAGATGGGGACAAGTGTGGGGAAAGAAACGTGGTACAGGACACGGGTGGGCAAGGACCTGGTACAAGGACACAGTGACAAGGGGCAAAGTGGGACAGAGGGGCAATGGGAAAGGGGCACAGTGGTACAGAGGACACGGGGGGACAAGGGACACAATGGGGACAAGGGCCGGGTGGGGACAAGGGGTCAAATGGGGACAAGGGCACAGTTGTACAGGACACGGGTGGGGACAGGACCCCTTGGTACAGGACACAGTGGGGCAGAAAAAAAGGGGTGAAAGAACGTGTGACAGAAACAGTGGGCAGAACACGATGGTGACAAGGGAAAAGTGTGACAAGACGTGGGGACAGAAAAGGGCACAAATGACAAGAAAATGGTACAAGGAAAGGGGTGGTACAGGGAAAACGGGTGTGACAGAAAACCATGGTGACAAGACCAAATTGCGAACACGTGGGACCCCAATCAGGGGACAAGGAAAAGTGTACAGAAGACAGTGTACAAGACACAGGTGTGACAGAAGGGCCAGTGGGGCAGAGGGCACAGTGGCGACAAGGGAAAAAGGTTGACAGAGAAAAGTGGGGACAGGGGCAGTGTGACAGAAACCGTTTGGGGCAAAAACACAGTGGGACAGAGACACAGTGGGGACAGAGGGCCGTGTGACAGAAAGGGGCCGTGTGATGAACCGGGTTGACAAGGACACGAGGGGACAAGGGCACAGGGGGACAAGGAAAGGGGGACAAGACACGTGGGGACAGAGACACGATGGTACAGAAAATGTGGGAAAAGAACACGTGGGGACGGGGGACGATGGGGACAAGGGAAAACCCGTGGTGACAAAAGGCAGTGGGGACAAAACAGGGGTATGAGACACGTGGGGACAGAAAAACACTGGGGAAAGAAAACCTGGGAAAGGAAAACCTGTTTACAGAAAAGACAAAGGATGTGACAAGAAAACAAAGGGGACAAGAACGTGGTAAAAGAGGAAAACGTGTGCAGAAACAGTGTCAAGACAATGTACAAGGAAAAGTTGAAAAAAATGGAAGAGAAAAAAATAAAGGACCGTCGAAGTACACAGTGTAAAAAGGAACAAAAATGACAAGAAAACATGTGACAAGACACAGTTACAGAAGACACAGATAGTACAAGACACAGATAGTACAAAGACACAGATTACAAAAAAGATTAAAAGAAAACAGATAAATAAAAAAGGGAAAACAGATGTAACAAAAAACACAGATTGAAGAAAAAGGAAAAACAGAAAAGACAAAAAAGGGAACGGAAAAAGGCAAAGAAACAGATATGACAGAAAAGACATAGATGGGGAAAAAAGAAAGATGAAAAGGAAAAAAAACAGATGATAAAAGGAAAACATATTTAACCAAAAAAGGGGAAAATAGATAAAAACCCAAAAACATAGACCCAAAGACAGAAAAGACCAAAGAGAACAAGGGGAAAATAAATAAAAGAAAAAACATAGAAAAGACAAAAGAGACCTAAATGAACCAAAAAAGGGCAAGAAAGGCAAAGAGACATCGTAGTGACAGAAAAGACATAAGATGACAAGAACACAGATGGTGACAAAAAAGACATAAGACAAGAAAAGAGAATGACAAGAAAAGACATAGAAATTTAAGGGAAAATTTGATAACAGAGACATAAGATGACAGAAAAATAGATAAAAACAGAAAGATATGAATAATTTACAGAAAAACATAGATGATGACAAAAAGACATGAATAATGACAAAAAAGTCATGAAATTTACAGAAAAAGACATGAATAATGACAAAAAAACATAGATGGTTAACCCAAAAAGGGCATAGAAATGACAGAAAGAACATAATGATGACAGAAAGACCAAAACAATGACAAAAAAGAATAATGAACCCGAAGAACATAGAAAAATGAAAAAAAGAAAAACAGATAGTAACAAAAAAACATAAGATGACGAAGAACATAGATAAAGACAAAAAGACATAATAATGACAAAGGAAATGATGAACAAAGGGGAAAATGAAATTAAAAAAGAAGAGACATGAATCCAAAAAACAAGATATTTACAGAAGGAAAATGAATCCAAAAGAAGGGGAAAATGAAAATGACAAAAAAGGGAAAATAGGCAATGACAAAAAAGAGACACAGATGTTGAAAGAGACATAGATGACAAAAAACATAGATAATTTACAAAGAAAATAGAAATAAAAAGAAAAAATGATAACAAAGGAAAATAAAATGAAAAAGGGGAAAATAAATTTAAAAGAAAAAGACAGAAAATGACAGAACATAGGAAAAACAAAAAGAACACAGATAGTGAAAAAGAAAAAAACATAGATAGTAACAAAAACGAAACCAAGGCTTTTGAAAAAATGAAACAAAGGAAAATAAGAAAAAACAGAAAGACAGAATGATAAACCAGAACATAGATAAAAAACAGAAGAACAAAGAAAATGACAAAAAGACATGGAAATAATGAAGGGAAAATGGGGAATAAAGAAAAACATAATGATAAAAAGAGAGAATTTAATATTAAAAAAAAGGTGAAAAACAGAAAAACATAATATTAAAAAAGGGCATAGTAATTTACAAAAGACATGAATAAAGACAAGACATAGATAAAAGAAGCATAGATAAAGACAGAACATGGAAAAAGACAAAAAAGGGCATAGATAAGAAAAAAGAAGAACATAGTGGCAGAAAAAGGGCATAAGGAAAGACAAAGGGGAAAATAAAAATGACAAAACAAATAATGAAAGACACAGATGGGAACAAAAGGGCATTTTAAATGGAAAGAAAAACATAATAATGCAGAACATAATAATTTAAACAAAAAACCTAGAAAGACAAAGAAGAAGGAAAAAAAAGAAAAATGACAAAGGAAAATAGATCCTAAAGGAAAAAACATAGATAGACAAAAACACATTTTAGAACAAAAAGACATAATAAAACAGAAACATAGATAATAACAAAGGGAAAATGGGAAAGAAGAAAAGACAAAATAATGACAAAAAACATATAGAACAAAAAACATAGATAAAGACAAAAAACATAAATTTAAACCAAAAAGGAAAATATTTAAAGCAAAAAGGAAATTCAGATGGGGAAAAAGAAGAATGAAAGACAGAAGAGACATAGACCCAAAGACAAAAAGACATGAATAAAAGAGACATAATAAAGACAAAAAACATAGACCCAAAGAAAAAAGGGCATAAAATCCGAAAAAAGAAGACATAAGATAACAGAAAAAGACAATTTTAGAACAAAAAACATAATGATAAAAAAATAGATAAAAACAAAAAAACATAGATTTGAAAAGAACCGGAAGAAGAAAGACACATGTAAAAACAAAAGACATAGATGATAAAAGGAACATTAATTTTTTTTAAGACATAGATAAAAAAGGGTTGGGAAAGACAAAAAAACATAGGCAATGGCAGGAAAGGCCCAAAGAAAAGGGGAAAATGAATTTACAAAAAAAGGAAAAAAAATAGAACAGAAGAGACATGGGGTAGTAACAAGGAAAATAGATAAAAAAAGAACATAGATATTAAAGAAAATTTTGAAAGAACAGAAGAACAAGGTAATAAAAAAGGAAAATAGAAATGACAAAAAGAGACATAGATAAAAGGAGAGAAAATAAATAATGAGAAAAAACCCCTAAGAAACCCAAAAAACAAATAAAAAAGAACAGAAAGGAACATAAATAATGGAAGATGAAAAGACAAAAAACAGGGTGTCGAAAAATAGATTAAAGAAAGCAAAGAACAAGAAAAGATAAAAGAAGGAAAATAATAATGACAGAAGAGACATAATAAGAAAAAAAGAACATGAAAAAAGGGGCAAGAAAAAATAAAAGGCAAAATAAACAAAAAATAGAAAAATAAAAAAGGGAAAATGGGAAAAATAAAAGAAAAAGACATAATGATGACAAAGGGAAAAAATGAAACAGAAAAAATATTAAAAAATAATGACAGAAAGGAAAGGGGCAAAAATGGGAAAGATGACAAAAAGAGACATAGAAATTTACAGGAAAGGGATGTTTGAACAGGGAAGGAAAAAGAAAAATGAAACAAAAGAATGATGACAAAGGGAAAATGAATATTAAAAAAGAACATGAATAAAGACAGGAAACATAGACAATGACAAAAAGACATAGATAAAGAAAGAACATAAATAATAAATTTGAAGAGACATAGATAAAAACAAGGAAAAAGAAAATAGATGATAACAAAAACATGAAAATGGCCAAAAACCTGGGAAATAATGTTGAAGAACAAGTAAGAAAAAAAAGACATAGGCCCAAAGAAAAGGACATAATGACAGAAAGAACATAGATGATGACAAAAACTGAAAAACCCAAAAAAAAAAAAGGGAAAAATAGATGACAGAAAAAACATAGAAGACAGAAAAAAACATTAGGGGCAGTAAACAAGGGGACAGAAAAATGACAGAAGACATAAGGGTAACAGAAAGGGAAAATTAAAAAGAAACAGAAGAACATAATGATGACCCAAAGGAAAATAAGGGGAAACAAAAAAAGAACATAGACCCAAAAAGGGAAAAAAATGAAACAAAAAAGAACAAAAAGAAAAAAATGACAAAAGAAAAACCCAAAAAATGGCAGAAAGACATAATGAAACAGAAAAAACCTGAATAAGAAAGGGCATGGGGGAAAAAACAAAAAGGGAAAATAGATGATAAAAAAGGGAAAATAAGGAAAAAAGAAAGAACACTTGGGAAATAATGACAGAAGAAAATAGAATAAAAAAGAGACATGAATAATGAGAAGGAACAGATTAAACAGAGACATGGGGTTTACAGAAAGACAACAAAGAACAGAAGAGACAAAAAGACAAAAAGAACATGGGAAAATTTCGGGAAAATAAAATAAAACAGAAGGAAAATAAAATGACAGAAAAGACACATGTATAGAACAGAAAGGAAAATAGATAAAAAACCCAAAAAACATGAATAAAAAGGGGAAAGAATGGAAAAGAAAAAGAAGGAAACAATAAACAGGGAACATAGATAATTTACAAAAAACATTAAAAACAGGGAGAACCCTGATGACGAAAAAACATAAGATAACAAAGAAAGAAAACAAAAACAAAGACAATTCGACATAAAACAGAAAAAAACATAAAATAAAACAAAGAAGAGAAGGGGAAAATAGATGTGAAAAGAAAAAGACATGGGAAAGTTTTAAAGAACATAAATTTCAAGAATGTGAAAAAAAAGAAAAAGACAAAATAAGAACAGAAGAACATAGAAATTTACAGAAAAACATTTGTAAAAAAAAGGAACAAAAAATTGGCAAGACAAGAGACAAAAGAAAGACAGAAAATGTGAAAACAAAAAAAGGGAAAGAGAAAAAACATAGATGAAAAGAAACATAAAAGAAAAAGGGAAAATGGAAAAAAAAGACAAGAAAATAGATATTTCAGAAGAACATAGATAGAAAAAGGAAAATAGAAATAACAAGGAACAGAAAAATAAAGAAGAACATGGAAAAATGCAGAAGACATGGGAAAGATAAAAGAAAGAAATAAATAAAAAAAAAGAAAGACAAAATTAAAAGAAAAAGGAAACATGTAGAACAAAAAACATGAAATAACCCGAAGAGACATAGATACAAAAGAACATAGGAAAAAGGGCAAACAGAAAAGAAATAGATAACCCAAAAAACATAATAAAAACAGAAAGAACAAAAAATAAAAAAGGAAAATGGGAAAAAAAAAGAAAACAAAAGAACATAGGAAAAACAAAAAAACATAAAAAGGTTAACAAAGAAATGGGAAAAAAAGACATAGATAAAAAGAAAAAAAGAAAATAGAAAGACAAGGAACATGGGGTAAAAAGAAAAGATAAAGAAAAAAACATAAAATAGAAACCGGGAAAAATGACAGAAGGGAAAACAAAATTTGAACAAAAAGACATAGGGGCCCAAAGAAAAAGAAAAATAATGACAAAGGAAAATAGGGAAAGACAAAGAGACAAGAAAAATGAAAAAAGAACATAGGTATTAAAAAAAACATAGATATAAAAGAAAAACATAAGATAAAAGAAAAACAAAAGAGACAGAAACATGAATATAAAAAGAAGGAAAATGAATGTGAAGAACATAGATAAAGACAAAAGGGAAATTTTTAAACAAGAAAGCAGAAGAAAGGGGCATAAATGAAAAGGGAAAATGAAAAGACAGAAGAACAAAAATAACAGAAAAAACATAATAAAGACAAAGCATGAATAAAGAAACAAAGGAAAAAAATAATAATGACAAGAAACATGAAGGGGCAAAAATGAAAAAATGAAACAGAAAAACATAAAATAATGAAAAGAACATAGGGATTAAAAAGAGAAAATAGATATTTAAAAAAAATAGAAATGGAAAAACATAGATAAACAAAAGGGGAAAATGGGAAAAATGAAAAAAACAAAATAAGAAAAGAACAGGAAAAATGGCAAAGAAAATAAGGTAAAATTTAAAAAAAAAGAGACATAGATAAAAGAAGACATAAAAATTAAAAAGGGAAAAAGATAATGGCAAAGACATGGAAAAACAAAAGAAAAAATTTGGAAATAATGAAAAGGCAAATAAGGAAAAACATAAGGTAAAGGAGAACATAGGAATTTGGGAAAGGGGAAAATAGATAAGAAAGAAAAGATAATGACAAAAACTAGAAAAGACAAAAAAGAGGAAAATTTAAACAAAATAAACCCGAAAAACATGAATACAAAAGACATGAATATAACCCGAAAATGAATGGCCCAAAGAACCCAAAACCCAAAGAAAAGAAAATGAATTAAGAACAAAAGGAAAAAAAAATAATGAAAAGAACGGAAACAATAAAAAAGAACAGGAAAAAAAGGGAACCAAAAGATAAAAAAAAAAAGAACCTGGGAAAAGACGAAGAACATAGATGGCAAAAAGAACATAGATATTAACCCAAGGAAACCCCAAAGTAAAAAAGGAACATAAAACAAAAAAAGTGGAAGGGAAAAAGAAAGAAAAAAAAGACATAGGAAAGACAAAAGACCTGAATAATTAAAAAGAAGAACATAGAAATTTACAAAAAGACATGAATAAAGACAAAGAAAATAGAAAGACAAGAAAAAGAAAACAGATAATAAAAGAACGAAAAACAGAAGAACATAGATAAAAAAGAAAATAGATGAAAGAAAGAACATGAATTTAAAAGAAAGACATAGAAAAGACAAAAACATAATGATAAAAGAAGAACAAAATAATGCCCAAAACATAGATATTTAAAGAAAGGAAATAAATGGAAAAGGAAAATAAATAATGCAAAGGAACAGAAATAATTTAAACAAAGAACATAAAAAAATAAAAAGAAAGACATAAATAAAAAACAGAAAGGGAAAACCTGGAAAAAAAAAGGCATAGGAAAGACAAAAAACAAAATGAAAAAAAGGAACATGGGAAAAATGGCAAGAACATAAAAAATGACAAAAGGGGCATAAGATAACCGAAAGGAAAATGGGTGAAAACAGAAGGAAAAGAAAATGGGGCAAAAGGAAAAAAAGAGGCCCAAAAAAAGACAAAGACAAATGGCAAAAAGACATGGGAAAAAAGAAGAACATAGACCAATGACAGAGAAAATAGATGGCAAACCAAAAGAACAAAAGAAAGTTTTACAGAGGGGAAAATTAAAATAAAAAAAGAAAAGAGAAGAAGAACAAGGTAACAAAAAACAAAAGATGTTAAAAAGGAACCTGGAAAAAATGGGGAAAAGAGAAGAACATAGAAAAGTAACCCCGAAAAACATAATAAAGACAGAAAAAGACACGATGGGGGTGAAGACATAGATATTAAAAAAAGAGCATAGTAATGAAAACAAAAAAGAGACATGGAAAAATGACAGAAAAAACATAGATAAAAACAAAAAAGACACTTGGGAAAAAAAAATGAAAGGGGCATAGATATAAAAAAACATAGAAAAACCCAAAAATAAATTAAGAAGAAAAAGAAATGAAAAGGAACATAAGATAAAAAGAAAGAACATAGATAAAGCAAAGAACATAGATAAAAAAAAAGAAAAAATAAAAAAATTAAAAGGAACATAGAAATAAAAAGAAGAACATAGATAATTGGGGCAAAAGAACAAAAATAGGAATGGCAAAAAGAACAAAATAGAAAAAGAACCTGGAAAATGCGAAAGACATAGAAAGACAAAAAAGAACAAAGAAAGATGGAAAAAGAGAAAAGAAAAATGAAAACAGAAAAAGACAAATAGACAAAAAGAACATGAAAATAAAAGGACAAATGTAAAAGAGACATGAAATGACAGAAGGAAAATAAAATTTGGAACAGAAAGAGAAAGGAAAAGAATGACGAAAAAACATATAATGACAAAAAACATAGATATTAAAAGAAGAACAAGAAATGACAAAAAGAACATGGGTGATAAAAAAAGAACATAAAAAATTAAAAAAGACATGAAAAGACAGAAGAAAAAACAATGGAAAAAACAGAAATAAGGCTTTGAACAAATGAAAAGGAAAAAAAGAAAAACATAATAATGACAGAAAAAACATAGATGACAAAAGACATTAAAAGAAAAAACATAAACCAAGACAGAAGAACATAGAAATGACAAAAAGAGACATAGAATAAGGGGAAAAAGAATAAAAGAAAAAACATAGATGAAAAAGAAAAATAAGATGACAGAAGAAAATAGATGATAACAAAAAGGGAAAATGAAGAAAAGAGACATAGAATTTAAAACAAAAAAGAAGGAAAATAGGCCAAAAAGAAACGAAAGACTAGAAATGACAAAAAGGGAAAGAGCAAAAAAGAAACAGAAAAAACACATGTAGAACAGAAAAACATAGACAAAGAAGAAAAACCAAAATGATGACAAAAAGACATAGGCAAAGAAAAGGGAAATAAAAAATAATGTGGGAAAAATAGAATAATGGGGGACATAGAATTTTAAAAAAACATGAAAATGACAAAGGAAAATAAGAGGAAAAAAGAAAAAAAGAATAAAAAAACAAAAAGAACAAGGGGAATAATAGAAGAACCCGGGCAATGACAAAGACAGAAATGACAGAAACATGGAATGACAAAAAAACATAATAATTAAAAAAGAACCCAAAAAATGACAAAGAACATAGAAAAGACAAGAACATAGGTAATTTAAAGAAATTAAGAATAAAAAGACATAATAAAAACAAAAAGGGAAAATGGAAACAAAGGCAAAGGGCAAGGGAAAAATGACAAAAAACATAGATATAAAAGAAAAAGGGCATAGAAAGACAAAAGACATAAATAAAGGCAAAGAAACATTTAAAAGAAAAGGGAAAAAGATAATTTACAAAGGGAAAATAAAAGAAAAGAAGAACATAGATAAAAACGAAGAGACCAAGGAAAGACAGAAAGACATGGTGAAAAAAAACCCTAAAATGATAAAAGAAGAACATAATGACCAAAAAAACATGGGAAAGACAAAGGGAAAATGGGAAATAACCCGAAAAACATGGAAGAAACAGAAAGAATAAAAAAAGAACAAGATAATAAAAGGGGAAAATAGATGATAAAAGAACGGGAATAAAAAAACTAAGGATAAAAAACAAGAAAGAAAGAAAAATGAAAAGAAAGAACAAGAAAGATAACAGAAAAAACAAATAAACAAAAGACATAGATAAACAAAAAAAAGAATAATAAAGAAAGAACCCAAATAATAAAAGAAGAAAATGGGGCAATGACAGAAGAGACAAATAAACAGAAAGAAATAAATAATGAAAAAAAAGAATAGATAAAGAAAAAGAACATGAAAAATTTACAAAAAAGAGACAAGAAAAATGACAGAACAAAAAGAAAAAAATGATAAAAAAAAAATGAAAACAAACGCCAGTCCTAGAGGAAGCTTGTTAGAACCCAGCAACAAAAACACCAACAACACTGGTTGATTGTAGGTTCAGTTGAAGACTTCTGTAGTAACAACAATACTGGTTGATTGTAGGTTCAGTTGAAGACTTCTGTAGTAACAACAATACTGGTTGATTGTAGGTTCAGTTGAAGACTTCTGTAGTAACAACAATACTGGTTGACTGTAGGTTCAGTTGAAGACTTCTGTAGTAACAACAATACTGGTTGATTGTAGGTTCAGTTGAAGACTTCTGTAGTAACAACAATACTGGTTGATTGTAGGTTCAGTTGAAGACTTCTGTAGTAACAACAATACTGGTTGATTGTAGGTTCAGTTGAAGACTTCTGTAGTAACAACAATACTGGTTGATTGTAGGTTCAGTTGAAGACTTCTGTAGTAACAATACTGGTTGACTGTAGGTTCAGTTGAAGACTTCTGTAGTAACAATACTGGTTGACTGTAGGTTCAGTTGAAGACTTCTGTAGTAACAATACTGGTTGACTGTAGGTTCAGTTGAAGACTTCTGTAGTAACAACAATACTGGTTGATTGTAGGTTCAGTTGAAGACTTCTGTAGTAACAACAATACTGGTTGACTGTAGGTTCAGTTGAAGACTCCTGTAGTAACAACAATACTGGTTGATTGTGAAGACTCCTGTAGTAACAGCAATACTGGTTGATTGTAGGTTCAGTTGAAGAATCCTGTAGTAACAACAATACTGGTCGATTGTAAAGACTCCTGTAGTAACAACAATACTGGTTGATTGTAGGTTCAGTTGAAGACTCCTGTAGTAACAACACTACTGGTTGATTGTGAAGACTCCTGTAATAACAATACTGGTTGATTGTAGGTTCAGTTGAAGACTTCTGTAGTAACAACAATACTGGTTGATTGTAGGTTCAGTTGAAGACTCCTGTAGTAACAATAATACTGGTTGATTGTGAAGACTCCTGTAGTAACAACAATACTGGTTGATTGTGAAGACTCCTGTAGTAACAACAATACTGGTTAAATGTGAAGACTCCTGTTGTAACAACAATACTGGTTGATTGTGAAGACTCCTGTAGTAACAACAATACTGGTTGATTGTGAAGACTCCTGTAGTAACAACAATACTGGTTGATTGTAGGTTCAGTTGAAGACTCCTGTAGCAACAACAATACTGGTTGATTGTGAAGACTCCTGTAGTAACAACAATACTGGTTGATTGTAGGTTCAGTTGAAGACTCCTGTAGTAACAATACTGGTTGATTGTGAAGACTCCTGTAGTAACAACAATACTGGTTGATTGTAGGTTCAGTTGAAGACTTCTGTAGTAACAACAATACTGGTTGATTGTAGGTTCAGTTGAAGACTCCTGTAGTAACAACAATACTGGTTGATTGTAGGTTCAGTTGAAGACTTCTGTAGTAACAACAATACTGGTTGATTGTAGGTTCAGTTGAAGACTTCTGTAGTAACAACAATACTGGTTGATTGTAGGTTCAGTTGAAGACTTCTGTAGTAACAACAATACTGGTTGATTGTAGGTTCAGTTGAAGACTTCTGTAGTAACAACAATACTGGTTGATTGTAGGTTCAGTTGAAGACTTCTGTAGTAACAATACTGGTTGACTGTAGGTTCAGTTGAAGACTTCTGTAGTAACAATACTGGTTGACTGTAGGTTCAGTTGAAGACTTCTGTAGTAACAACAATACTGGTTGATTGTAGGTTCAGTTGAAGACTTCTGTAGTAACAACAATACTGGTTGATTGTAGGTTCAGTTGAAGACTTCTGTAGTAACAACAATACTGGTTGATTGTAGGTTCAGTTGAAGACTTCTGTAGTAACAACAATACTGGTTGATTGTAGGTTCAGTTGAAGACTTCTGTAGTAACAACAATACTGGTTGATTGTAGGTCCAGTTGAAGACTTCTGTAGTAACAACAATACTGGTTGATTGTAGGTTCAGTTGAAGACTTCTGTAGTAACAACAATACTGGTTGATTGTAGGTTCAGTTGAAGACTTCTGTAGTAACAACAATACTGGTTGATTGTAGGTCCAGTTGAAGACTTCTATAGTAACAACAATACTGGTTGATTGTAGGTTCAGTTGAAGACTTCTGTAGTAACAACAATACTGGTTGATTGTAGGTTCAGTTGAAGACTTCTGTAGTAACAACAATACTGGTTGATTGTAGGTTCAGTTGAAGACTCCTGTAGTAACAACAATACTGGTTGATTGTAGGTTCAGTTGAAGACTTCTGTAGTAACAACAATACTGGTTGATTGTAGGTTCAGTTGAAGACTTCTGTAGTAACAACAATACTGGTTGATTGTAGGTTCAGTTGAAGACTCCTGTAGTAACAACAATACTGGTTGATTGTAGGTTCAGTTGAAGACTTCTGTAGTAACAACAATACTGGTTGATTGTAGGTTCAGTTGAAGACTTCTGTAGTAACAACAATACTGGTTGATTGTAGGTTCAGTTGAAGACTTCTGTAGTAACAACAATACTGGTTGATTGTAGGTTCAGTTGAAGACTTCTGTAGTAACAACAATACTGGTTGATTGTAGGTTCAGTTGAAGACTTCTGTAGTAACAACAATACTGGTTGATTGTAGGTTCAGTTGAAGACTTCTGTAGTAACAACAATACTGGTTGATTGTAGGTTCAGTTGAAGACTTCTGTAGTAACAACAATACTGGTTGATTGTAGGTTCAGTTGAAGACTTCTGTAGTAACAACAATACTGGTTGATTGTAGGTTCAGTTGAAGACTCCTGTAGTAACAACAATACTGGTTGATTGTAGGTTCAGTTGAAGACTCCTGTAGTAACAACAATACTGGTTGATTGTAGGTTCAGTTGAAGACTTCTGTAGTAACAACAATACTGGTTGATTGTAGGTTCAGTTGAAGACTTCTGTAGTAACAACAATACTGGTTGATTGTAGGTTCAGTTGAAGACTTCTGTAGTAACAACAATACTGGTTGATTGTAGGTTCAGTTGAAGACTTCTGTAGTAACAACAATACTGGTTGATTGTAGGTTCAGTTGAAGACTTCTGTAGTAACAACAATACTGGTTGATTGTAGGTTCAGTTGAAGACTTCTGTAGTAACAACAATACTGGTTGATTGTAGGTTCAGTTGAAGACTTCTGTAGTAACAACAATACTGGTTGATTGTAGGTTCAGTTGAAGATTTCTGTAGTAACAACAATACTGGTTGATTGTAGGTTCAGTTGAAGACTTCTGTAGTAACAACAATACTGGTTGACTGTAGGTTCAGTTGAAGACTCCTGTAGTAACAACAATACTGGTTGATTGTGAAGACTCCTGTAGTAACAGCAATACTGGTTGATTGTAGGTTCAGTTGAAGAATCCTGTAGTAACAACAATACTGGTCGATTGTAAAGACTCCTGTAGTAACAACAATACTGGTTGATTGTAGGTTCAGTTGAAGACTCCTGTAGTAACAACACTACTGGTTGATTGTGAAGACTCCTGTAATAACAATACTGGTTGATTGTAGGTTCAGTTGAAGACTTCTGTAGTAACAACAATACTGGTTGATTGTAGGTTCAGTTGAAGACTCCTGTAGTAACAATAATACTGGTTGATTGTGAAGACTCCTGTAGTAACAACAATACTGGTTGATTGTGAAGACTCCTGTAGTAACAACAATACTGGTTAAATGTGAAGACTCCTGTTGTAACAACAATACTGGTTGATTGTGAAGACTCCTGTAGTAACAACAATACTGGTTGATTGTGAAGACTCCTGTAGTAACACAATACTGGTTGATTGTAGGTTCAGTTGAAGACTCCTGTAGCAACAACAATACTGGTTGATTGTGAAGACTCCTGTAGTAACAACAATACTGGTTGATTGTAGGTTCAGTTGAAGACTCCTGTAGTAACAATACTGGTTGATTGTGAAGACTCCTGTAGTAACAACAATACTGGTTGATTGTAGGTTCAGTTGAAGACTTCTGTAGTAACAACAATACTGGTTGATTGTAGGTTCAGTTGAAGACTCCTATAGCAACAACAATACTGGTTGATTGTGAAGATTCCTGTAGTAACAACAATACTGGTTGATTGTAGGTCCAGTTGACGACTCCTGTAGTAGCAACAATACTGGTTGATTGTAGGTTCACTTGAAGACTGCTGTAGTAACAACAATACTGGTTGATTGTAGGTTCAGTTGAAGACTTCTGTAGTAACAATACTGGTTGTTTGTAGGTTTAGTTGAAGACTCCTGTAGTAACAACAATACTGGTTGATTGTGAAGATTCCTGTAACAATACTGGTTGATTGTAGGTTCAGTTGAAGACTTCTGTAGTAACAATACTGGTTGTTTGTAGGTTCAGTTGAAGACTCCTGTAGTAACAACAATACTGGTTGATTGTGAAGACTTCTGTAGTAACAAGAATACTGGTTGATTGTAGGTTCAGTTGAAGACTTCTGAAGTAACAACAATACTGGTTGATTGTAGGTTTAGTTGAAGACTTCTGTAGTAACAACAATACTGGTTGATTGTAGGTTCAGTTGAAGACTTCTTTAGTAACAACAATACTGGTTGTTTGTAGGATCAGTTGAAGACTCCTGAAGTAACAACAATACTGGTTGACTGTGAAGACTTCCGTAGTAACAACAATACTGGTTGATTGTAGGTTCAGTTGAAGACATCTGTAGTAACAACAATACTGGTTGATTGTAGGTTCAGTTGAAGACTCCTGTAGTAACAACAATACTGGTTGATTGTAGGTTCAGTTGAAGACTCCTGTAGTAACAACAATACTGGTTGATTGTAGGTTCAGTTGAAGACTTCTGTAGCAACAGATAAGTAATTTAAAAAACATAAAAATTTCCTTTTCACAAACACTGTCTCCTGGGGTGCATACATCTTGGTAACGACCCTCCACCGTGACTGAGTAACGACCCACCACCGTGACTGACTAACGACCCTCCACCGTGACTGAGTAACGACCCTCCACCGTGACTGACTAACGACCCACCACCGTGACTGAGTAACGACCCACCACCGTGACTGAGTAACGACCCTCCACCGTGACTGAGTAACGACCCACCACCGTGACTGAGTAACGACCCACCACCGTGACTGAGTAACGACCCTCCATTGTGACTGAGTAACGACCCACCACCGTGACTGAGTAACGACCCTCCACCGTGACTGAGTAATGACCCACCACCGTGACTGAGTAACGACCCTCCACCGTGACTGAGTAACGACCCACCACCGTGACTGAGTAACGACCCTCCACCGTGACTGAGTAACGACCCACCACCGTGACTGAGTAACGACCCACCACCGTGACTGAGTAACGACCCACCACCGTGACTGAGTAACGACCCACCACAGTGACTGAGTAACGACCAACCACCGTGACTGAGTAACGACCCACCACCGTGACTGAGTAACGACCCACCACCGTGACTGAGTAACGACCCACCACAGTGACTGAGTAACGACCCACCACCGTGACTGAGTAACGACCCACCACCGTGACTGAGTAACGACCCTCCACCGTGACTGAGTAACGACCCTCCACCGTGACTGAGTAACGACCCACCACCGTGACTGAGTAACGACCTTCCACCGTGACTGAGTAACGACCCTACACCGTGACTGAGTAACGACCCTCCACCGTGACTGAGTAACGACCCACCACCGTGACTGAGTAACGACCCACCACCGTGACTGAGTAACGACCCACCACCGTGACTGAGTAACGACCCACCACCGTGACTGAGTAACGACCCACTACCATGACTGAGTAACGACCCTCCACCGTGACTGAGTAACGACCCTCCACAGTGACTGAGTAACGGCCCTCCACCGTGACTGAGTAACGACCCACCACCGTGACTGAGTAACGACCCACCACCGTGACTGAGTAACGACCCTCCACCGTGACTGAGTAACGACCCAACACCGTGACTGAGTAACGACCCACCAGTGACTGAGTAACGACCCACCACCGTGACTGAGTAACTACCCACCACCGTGACTGAGTAACGACCCACCACCGTGACTGAGTAACGACCCACCACCGTGACTGAGTAACGACCCACCACCGTGACTGAGTAACGACCCACCACCGTGACTGAGTAACGACTCACCACCGTGACTGAGTAACGACTCACCACCGTGACTGAGTAACGATCCACCATCGTGACTGAGTAACGACCCACCACCGTGACTGAGTAACGACCCACCACCGTGACTGAGTAACGACCCACCACCGTGACTGAGTAACGACCCACCACCGTGACTGAGTAACGACCCACCACCGTGACTATGAGTAACGACCCACCACCGTGACTATGAGTAACGACCCACCACCGTGACTGTAACGACCCACCACCATGACTGAGTAACGACCCACCACCGTTCTCAGTAGTAGTAACCAGTTACCAGTCTCAGTAGTAGTAACCAGTTACCAGTAACCTGTCCGTTGAGTCAACGAGATAAAGCCAGTTATGTGAGTTCGCCTAGAAAGCACATTCTTCACGACAACAGTGAATGTCGGAGGCATCATCACCGCGCGGGACACCATACACCCGCCTCCACCAGTACTCACCGTCCGTCTCCTACTCTCGACTTCAGTGATAATTTTCTTGAGACAATTTTTCTTGCATTAAAGACATTTGCGTGTGTGAGACATTTATAGTAAATTTGTTTGTGTACTCTAAACCTTGTGTTTTTTCAGTGTAAACGCAGTATTCTTTGACTCAGTATTTTTTACAATATTTTTCAGTGTTTTCACTTATCTTATATTTTTCTGCTGTGTTTTTCTTTATGCTACTCCTGTCTGTAGTAAGTATTATTGTGTAGTGTACCAGTCAGTCACCCTGTGTGAAGTGATTCATTTTTTTTATTGTATTGTCATTGTATTTCATGCAGTGATATTCACCCCAGTATACCAAATTTTCCATTTATTTCTATGTGTGTCATTTTTTTCGTATGCCAACAGTGTCTCATTCCTCTAATTTTTCGCAGACTGTGTACCATTATTTTTGCCAGCAAAATTTTTGTCGTATCAGTCACAGCAAGATTTTTGTCGTATCAGTCACAGCAAGATTTTGTATCCACAGTAGGATTTTGTTGTAAGAATATTTAATGAAGTGTGCTTCGTCACTGTAAGTGTTAACTTACCTGTTTTGTTCCTGTGTTTTATTTTATTCATATTTTCATAATTCTTGAACAAATTCACTCTTGATGCAATTTCAATTACTTTTAACGTAAAGTGTTTCCTTACTCTGTTGAGTAAATTGTTTTGTCTAATTTACAATTAAGAGTTAAAGTGTTCAATCAGTTTATTTTTTTTTCTTCATAATTTTAATTCATTATTTTACCTGAGTTTTCCCAGTGCAACTTTATTACTGCAGTGATTATTTCTACACCTTATTTTGTTGCATTTGTTCTGAAGTGAATTATTTTGTTGAACTGTTCTGCAGTGAATTCTTTTCTTTTATTGCTATTTTTATGATTTATAATTTAATTTTGTCTATGCATTCTTAGAAAATACTTAAATTTCCCAGTTTACAATTTAATAATTTTATTTTACACTTTCACATTGATTTAAAAATTTTAATTAATTAATTTCTTTATTAGCAAGAGTAAAGACAGCTCATTTTGCATTTAATTCAGTCTCCAGTAATATTTTTACTTGTATATTTCAATGTAAATTTTTTTTTGCCAATAGTCCTTTAAATTGACTTGTCCTTTCTCTTGCAGTTAGACATTATTCTGCAGAATTAGTTGTATATCTTTTCATTTCAATTCTAGAATTTTATATCATTTTTATTGTTCATTATTTTTGCCTTAATTGTTCTCGTGTTACTTTGCCATTATGTCTCATATACCGTCAAGTGATACTTTAGTGAATGTCGACACTCAGACCTCTCAGGCTACTACTGCTGGTCCTGTCATCAGTCCTCACAGTTCCTTACCGACTGACAGACCGACTCAGACACCGAGATATTATAGTTATACTCGTGATTCCCTTGATGCGTTACCTTTATTCAGTGGCCATGTACATAGTCTTGAAGCATGGTTTGCGGTCATGTCCCAGTCACTTTTGAATGTTCACTTAGTGTATCATGCCTGTCAAAGTCAATATGAATCAGTCCACAGTACCAACATTCCCTTACTGACTGAAAGACAATACCTAGCCCTTGAGCAATGTGTTTGTTCTCACAGCTTGTATCTGAGATTTGTTAAAGTGCTGCGAAATGTGAAGTTCAGATTAAGTTCCTATAGATCCGTGAATTACTTATTAACGTAGCCGAGCGGTCAGGCACTAGTAATACTGTCACTCCTGTCTGGACTCCAGCCACAATATCATGCACGCAGGATAGTGCTACTATCCTTGCGATGGCGACTTGTTCAAGTATTCGTTCCTTCCCAGGGGACGCTTTGAGAAGAACTTTACTTGCAACGAGTTATGCCATCTCTTGCTGATGCCACCAGCCATTGCAGAAAGACGTTTCTGTGGCTAGTGTGCTCACTTGAGTGTTGTTGTTGTCCCTTGTGTTTCAGATTGTGATCCCATCCTAGTTGACAGTAATCAGTGCATTGTAAGAAGTTATTTCTCGAGTAACTTCCACGTTGTTAATGTTTGCAAGTGAAGTTTATAGCTGATACCTCATGTCACTGTGTGCGACTCAGAATATCAGCATTGTTCACCGTGTTCATTTCTTTTCTCCTGTGCTTGCAGTTTGAGATAGTAGATTCGTTCTCCCTTGCTCATATTGCGTGTTATAGCGTTAATTTTCAACCGGGGGGAGTCATCCACTCCACCGAGTTTGTTCATTCCTCCAGTAAGAAAGAACAGATCCCATGTGGTCTGGTGTGATACGATTCCTGCTCCAGGAAGATCTTATTCTGACTGTGAAGCCACCAGCTCCCATCAGTGACTTTGTCATGAACCAAGAATTACTGTATCGAACAGCCGAGTTGGGTACTCCTAGCAGAAGAGTATACCAGTTAGTAATTCCACAGTCACTAGTGAATGTAGCCTTACAGCTAGTTCACGATGTACCAGGTGTTGCACACCCTGGTATGGATCGTTCAGTAAAACAAGCCAGATTGAAATACTTTTGGCCTCGTATGGCAACTGATATTTCTGAGTATGTTAGGAAATGTAGTGTCTGCATGCAACATAAAGGCAATGCTAATGGTCCTAATCCAATCCAAGTGTATCCAACTACTAGCGAACCTTGGGAAAGAGTTGCGCTAGATTTGTTAACTAATTTCCGATGTTCCCTCCAAGGTAACAAACATCTGTGTGTTATGGTAGACCATTTCACCAGATATTGCGAGTTAGTTCCTATTGCAGATAAGACTGCCGAGACAGTAGCTAAAGCGTTTAAAGAACGCATTATCTGCAGGCATACCACCCCTAAGTCCCTAGTAACTGATAATGGAGGTGAGTTCTGTAATGAAATTCTTGAAAATTTGTGTAACTTGTATAAGATCACTAAATCAACCATTGTTCCTCATCATCCTGCCAGCAATGGGTTAGCAGAACGAACCAATAAGAAAGTACTTGATGTCTTGAGAGAGACTATCAATCCCAACAGTGAAACTTGGGATGAAGTTATACCTGATGTGCAGTGTGCTATAAATTCTGCTTACAATGTTTCTATAGGTGACACTCCACATTATGCATTGTATGGTGTAGATAAACGTTTGCCTTATGAGTTGTTGTATTCTAATCCGAAACCAAATTACAACCCTGATGATTTCGTAGCAACTCGTACCAGCTTAGCTCAAAGTGTTTTTAGAAGAATCCGTGAAACACTTCATAAATCAACAGCTGAATTTACAAGAGTCGCAAATACTCGAGTAAAGCCATCCAAAATCAAAGTAGGTTAGAGAGTTATGCTGACTAATTTTAACAAAACGTCTGCTATGCCAAAGCTTGATCAAAGGTTTGTTGGTCCTTATCGAGTAGTTGAACATATCACTGGTAATAAGTATAAGGTTAGAGAGATTAGTACTGGTCAGTATAAAGAATCGCATTTGGATCATATGAAGTTAGTATGTGATGATAATGATGTTCCAACCCAGACTAACGTGACAGACTCTGACAATCCTCCTGATCCTGTACTCTCTTCCTCTGATACTCAGTCAGATGATCAACCTGAATGTGGTTATTCCCTACGTACACGACAGGTATTGAGAAATCCTCAAGTATCATTTGTAACTTCCAATTCAGATTTGCCTCAAATGCAGCATGAGTTAGCCAATGCTGCAGAGTTTGATCCTCCCAGAGATGACACCCATTCTGCATATGCCAATCTTACCCTAGCAGAGTTGGGGTTAAATGTAAATAACCTGTATAGATGAATAATTACAGTATCAACTTATCAGTATTCAAGAATTTTTTTTTTTGTGTTCATGTTCTCTCCGCATTCTGAGAGTTAACAGTCTAGATTTGCGTGCACCGAATCTGCCTTTCTGTTAAACACTCTTTCTTTGTATATATTCCTTCCTCAGAATCCGTAGATCACATGAATACAGATCGATCGATCAAAAATTTTGTTTTTATCACTTGTAATCTCAACGTAGAGTTCGTTGTTCATTTGTTGAGTTTTAAGTTGTACTATAGTATACCTTGTATTGCATTACAGTTTCAGTTACGTAAGCTTTCATTCCAATGTTCTACTTATGTATCTATAATGTTTCATGTTGTGTACTTGGACATTGTATAGAATCAGCCCAAGCCGTATACCTGCCATCTCTAGTTTGTATTAGTTGTATGTCGGGACGACATACGTTAGCGTCGCCGAGCTCTCAGTAGTAGTAACCAGTTACCAGTCTCAGTAGTAGTAACCAGTTACCAGTAACCTGTCCGTTGACTCAACGACCAACCGTCTTGAGTCACGGTCTTTCATATTGTGCTGAGTTGACACTATTTCAAAACACCCACTACGGGGTACTGGCCAGCCGGCTAGGCAGTATTACGAGTGTGAGCAGTGAGATAGGTAACGGCACGGTCTCTCTCCACATAACAGCAATTATAGTATTAACAGCCTACGTGAGTATTTCTACCCTAATCCACGTATCGAACTCCCACATGATACCGTGACTGAGTAACGACCCACCACCATGACTGAGTAACGACCCACCACCATGACTGAGTAACGACCCTCCACCGTGACTGAGTAACGACCCACCACCGTGACTGAGTAACGACCCACCACCGTGACTGAGTAACGACCCACCACCGTAACTGAGTAACGACTCACCACCGTGACTGGTTACCTGGATGTTACCTGGAGGTTATTCCGGGGATCAACGCCCCCGCGGCCCGGTCCATGACCAGGCCTCCCGATGGATCAGGGCCTGATCAACTAAGCTGTTACTGCTGGCCGCACGCAGTCCAACGTACGAGCCACAGCCCGGCTGATCCGGCACTGACTATGATATATCTCTCCTGCGTTCCAACGAGTACAAGTCAAGTGCTTCCAAGCGTTCCCAGTAGTTAAGGTGCTTGACAGAACTTATACGTGCAGTAAAGGATCTCTGTACACTCTCTAGATCTGCGATTTCACCTGCTTTGAATGGAGATGTTAATGTACAGCAGTATTCCAGCCTAGAGAGAACAAGTGTTTTGAAAAGGATCATCATGGGCTTGACATCTCTCGTTTTGAAAGTTCTCATTATCCATCCTATCATTTTCTTTGCACGTGCGATCGTGGCACTGTTGTGATCCTTGAAAGTGAGATCCTCAGACATTACTACTCCCAGGTCCCTTACATTATTTTTCCGCTCTATTGTATGGCCGGAGTCAGTAGTATACTCTGTTCTAGTTATTATCTCCTCCAGTTTTCCATAACGGAGTAGTTGGAATTTGTCCTCATTGAACATCATATTGTTTACCGTTGCCCACTGGAAAACTTTGTTTATATCTTCTTGGAGGTTAACGACTCACCACCGTGACTGAGTAACAACTCACCACCGTGACTGAGTAACGACCCACCACGGTGACTGAGTAACGACTCACCACCGTGACTGAGTAACGACCCACCACCGTGACTGAGTAACGACTCACCACCGTGACTGAGTAACGACCCACCACCGTGACTGAGTAACGACTCACCACCGTGACTGAGTAACGACTCACCACCGTGACTGAGTAACGACTCACCACCGTGACTGAGTAACGATCCACCACCGTGACTGAGTAACGACTCACCACCGTGACTGAGTAACGACTCACCACCGTGACTGAATAACGACTCACCACCGTGACTGAGTAACGACTCACCACCGTGACTGAGTAACGACCCACCCCTGTGACTGAGTAACGACTCATCACCGTGACTGAGTAACGACTCACCACCGTGACTGAGTAACGACTCACCACCGTGACTGAGTAACGACCCACCCCTGTGACTGAGTAACGACTCATCACCGTGACTGAGTAACGACTCACCACCGTGACTGAGTAACGACTCACCACCGTGACTGAGTAACGACCCACCACCGTGACTGAGTAACGACTCACCACCGTGACTGAGTAACGACCCACCACCGTGACTGAGTAACGACTCACCACCGTGACTGAGTAACGACTCACCACCGTGACTGAGTAACGACTCACCACCGTGACTGAGTAACGACTCACCACCGTGACTGAGTAACGACTCACCACCGTGACTGAGTAACGACCCACCACCGTGACTGAGTAACGACCCACCACCGTGACTGAGTAATGACCCACACCCGTGACTAGGTAACGACCCACAACCGTGACTAACGACTCACTACCCTAAGTAACGACCCACCACCCTAAGTATCGACCCACCACCCTGACTAAGTAACGACTCATCACCGTCATTCTGAGAGAGTAATGATTATTGGTCTGGTCTTGCTTGCACGCTGCTGCATCCTGTGTTTGCAACATCTGCGACATCTCTGATGTAAGAGATCAGAAGCTCTTATCTAACCTCAGCTCATTTCAAAGCTCACCCCTATCTACGGTATATCAGCCCCAGGATGCCACCCACTACAATCAAGTAACCCTCAGGTACCATGAGGGTGTCCCGTAGCTTGGTTGGTAGCGCACTCACCTCACACACTGAGGTTCGTGATTCGATCCCCTGTAAGGGTGGAAACATTTGGGTCGTGTTTCCTTAAGACACCTGCTGTTCATGTTCACCTAGCAGTAAGTAGGTACCTGGGTGTTAGCCGACTGGTGTGGGGTCGTATCCTGGGGACAAAATTAACCTAATTTGCGGGAAATGCTGTGCATAACAAGCGGCTTTCTATATAGTAGTATGTCATTGATGTCAACTAGGCCTGTATAGCTTGTACATATACTTGTAGAAATAAAGATTATTATTATTATTATTATTATTATTATTATTATTATTATTATTTATCCTGCCCGGGGATTAAACTCAGGGCTTTTCGGTTATGAGCCCATTGTCCTGACCACTGAGGTACGTATGGCTGTAATACTGCACTAGTCTGGATTTTAAGGCTGCTTGTTAAGGGAGGACGTTATCCAGGCATCACCCATGTTAGACACGGACTCTCATTTAGTGAGTCACGTATCTACTCTGTGGGGCCCTAACACTGCCTCTCAATGGGTAGTTAGTGACGAGCTCACTAACTACCCAATCATCCTGTGGCAACTTGGGAAACGATCGTGTTTCGAAGGCGAATCTGTCTAGTTTGGTATTGGAGTGATATTCTAGCACGTTGGGAATATATTCTTGGGATACGGCCTCTCTCTCTCTCTCTCTCTCTCTCTCTCTCTCTCTCTCTCTCTCTCTCTCTCTCGCTTCATCGTCTATCATGTCCCGTAGCTCGGTTGGTAGCGCACTCAGCTCACACACTGAGGTCTGGGGGTCGATTTCCGGTACGGGTGGAAACATTAGGACGTGTTTCCTTAGGGCACCTGCTGTCCATGTTCACCTATCAGTAAAATAGGTACCTGGGTGTTAGTCGACTGGTGTAGGTCGCAGCCTGGGACAAAATTCACCTAATTTCCCGAAATACTCTGCATAAGAAGCGGCTTTCTATACTGTAGTATGTTATTGATATCAGCTATGGCCTGTATACCTTGTACATGTACTTGTAGAAATAAAGATTATTATTATTATTATAATTATTATTATTATCCTCTCCTTTCTTCGTTCAACTTCTGTTGCATTATCAACCATGAGGTCTCCCTCTCTTATCTGTTCTTTCCTAGGTTTATCCAATATCCCTTCTACCATATCTGCTCTCTCTCCTTCCTCTTCTCCTTCCAGCGCTCCTTCTCTTCTACCATCACTCCCACATCCCTAGCATGATGCAGCATCCCTGACACACATCCCTAGCATGATGCAGCATCCCTGACACACATCCCTAGCATGATGCAGCATCCCTGACACACATCCTGCCTGCGACAAAGACATAACAGAAGCGTCCTGTCACGCAAGATACTCACCAGTTCACCTCCCCTCCCCCCACTCTCTCTCACCCCTCTTGTGAGGGGAGATGAGGTACTTCCCCTTCTTCCCCCTCCTACTTCCCTACTCTCTGCTGAGGGAAGAGAGGACAGTACCCTCTCCTACCACACACTGCTGAGGGAGAGGAAAAGTACTCCCTCCTACCACACACTGCTGAGGGAGAGGGAAAGTACTACTTCCTACCACACACTACTGAGGGAGAGGGAAAGTACTACTTCCTACCACACACTGCTGAGGGAGAGGGAAAGTACTCCCTCCTACCACACACTGCTGAGGGAGAGGGAAAGTACTACTTCCTACCACACACTACTGAGGGAGAGGGAAAGTACTACTTCCTACCACACACTGCTGAGGGAGAGGGAAAGTACTACTTCCTACCACACACTGCTGAGGGAGAGGGAAAGTGCTACTTCCTACCACACACTGCTGAGGGAGAGGGAAAGTGCTACTTCCTACCACACACTGCTGAGGGAGAGGGAAAGTACTACTTCCTACCACACACTGCTGAGGGAGAGGGAAAGTACTACTTCCTACCACACACTGCTGAGGTAGAGGGAAAGTACTACTTCCTACCACACACTGCTGAGGGAGAGGGAAAGTACTCCCTCCTACCACACACTGCTGAGGTAGAGGGAAAGTACTCCCTCCTACCACACACTGCTGAGGTAGAGGGAAAGTACTACTTCCTACCACACACTACTGAGGGAGAGGGAAAGTACTCCCTCCTACCACACACTACTGAGGGAGAGGGAAAGTACTACTTCCTACCACACACTACTGAGGGAGAGGGAAAGTACTCCCTCCTACCACACACTACTGAGGGAGAGGGAAAGTACTACTTCCTACCACACACTACTGGGGGAGAGGGAAAGTACTCCCTCCTACCACACACTGCTGAGGGAGAGGGAAAGTACTACTTCCTACCACACACTGCTGAGGAAGGGAAGTACTCGTACCACACACTGCTGAGGGAGAGGGAAAATACTACCTCCTACCACACACTGCTGAGGAAGGGAAGTACTCGTACCACACACTGCTGAGGGAGAGGGAAAGTACTACCTCCTACCACACACTGCTGAGGAAGGGAAGTACTCGTACCACACACTGCTGAGGAAGGGAAGTACTCCTAGCACACACTGCTAAGGAAGGGAAGTACTCCTAGCACACATTGCTGAGGAAGGGAAGTACTCCTAGCACACACTGCTGAGGGAGGGAAGTACTCGTACCACACACTGCTGAGGAAGGGAAGTACTCCTAGCACATACTGCTGAGGAAGGGAAGTACTCCTAGCACACATTGCTGAGGAAGGGAAGTACTCCTAGCACACTGCTGAGGAAGGGAAGTACTCCTAGCACACACTGCTAGGGAAGGGAAGTACTCCTAGCACACAATGCTGAGGAAGGGAAGTACTCCTAGCACACACTGCTGAGGAAGGGAAGTACTCCTAGCACACACTGCTGAGGAAGGGAAGTACTCTAGCACACACTGCTGAAGAAGGGAAGTACTCCTAGCACACACTGCTGAGAAGGGAAGTACTCCTAGCACACACTGCTGAAGAAGGGAAGTACTCCTAGCACACACTGCTGAGGAAGGGAAGTACTCCTAGCACACACTGCTGAAGAATCGAAGTACTCCTAGCACACACTGCTGAGGAAGGGAAGTACTCCTAGCACACACTGCTGAGGAAGGGAAGTACTCCTAGCACACACTGCTGAGGAAGGGAAGTACTCCTAGCACACACTGCTGAGGAAGGGAAGTACTCCTAGCACACACTGCTGAGGAAGGGAAGTACTCCTAGCACACACTGCTGAGGAAGGGAAGTACTCCTAGCACACACTGCTGAGGAAGGGAAGTACTCCTAGCACACACTGCTGAGGAAGGGAAGTACTCCTAGCACACACTGCTGAGGATACATGTTACCAAGAGCTAGGCACCCGTGTCATGCTGTCATTCATGGTGATTGAATACTTACTGCACATGAACCGCGAGAGTCCTCATTAGTAACGTTATACAGGTGTGTGTGTACGTGTGTGTGTGTGTACGTGTGTACTCACCTAGTTGTACTCACCTAGTTGAGGTTGCAGGGGTCGAGTCCTAGCATCTGGTCCCGCCTCTTCACTGGTCGCTACTAGGTCACTCTCCCTGAACCGTGTGTGTGTGTGTGTGTGTGTACGTGTATTTCTCTCTCGCATACACACATAGTCAGGTGCCTTTGATAACTGATAAGTAAAGCAAACATATACACACGCGCACACTCACACACACAAACACATATGTATATGTGTGTGTGTGTGTGTGTGTTTTGACACACCTCGTCAGCTTCTACAACTGCATCCTCTTACCTGGATCAACACGATTCATATCCTGTCCAGGAGCTCAATAAATGACCATCACAAGTAAGTTTATTCAGGTACACATAAATACAGTTACATAAATTATCATACATAGCAGCATATGTGTATATATCCAGGATAACCTGATAAGTCAGATAAAGTGACTTATTTCCATTGGAATCCTTTACTTATTTTCATTGGGGTATGTAGGTTCGATTTATGCCATGTTTTACTACCATTCTTGTTTGGCGAGTAACCGCCCTGGGTATCTGTTCAGCCCTCTGATGAACAGTCCACGAGAAATTAAGTGACTCACGCTACATCTCTCTCATTATTCTCTCTCATTTGGTGGTCAGATCTGGAACAGACTACAGCTGGTCTCCTGCTGTCTCTCACTAACCCTGCTGGCCCTGCTGGCCCTGCTGGCCCTGCTGGCCTTGCTGGCCTTGCTAGAGACGGTACACGCTCCGTCAACACACTCGACCCCCCCCCCCACACACTAGAAAGGATCACACGCAAATGTGTTTATTTTCAAAAATACTTTGCGTGTGATAACTCAAGTTTACAACTCGACAACGTTTATAGTTTCATTAAACGCATGTTTATTTTGAGTCAGATACAGAGATCCTTCATCAAACATTGTGTCATGTACCTTCAAATATCCTTCAGATGGATAAAGGAGTATGATGTAGCTCAGAAAAAAGACTGAAGAGGTCACTGGCTGGCGAAACATTTCATAATAAACATTCCCTAATGTTGCATATGTGTCTCATTCTTCAGTGCAGTATGATCAGCCATAAATATTATTCATTTAAAAGAAAGGAGCATCATATGTAGAATTGATTATTATCAGCCCAACAACGTCTGTCTATAACATTGTAGATGAAGTATCAGTCACAGCTGAGAGTACCTTATAACAGTGGGCGCATGAGCTGACAGCAGCAGTGAAGTTGCGTGTCTATGTGTAGCAGCTGTGACTCTTGTGTCAGCTGGTGGAGGTTCTTGACCTGTGTGCTCCATCAAGACTGTTGCGGTCAGTGTATAATGATGAATTAACACAGTGACATCACTCTCATCACTGATACTAACACTGTATAGTGATGCATTAACACAGTGACATCACTCTCATCACTGATACTAACACTGTATAGTGATGCATTAACATTGACATCACTCTCGTCACTGATAACTCAGATACTAACGTCCGAGAGTTACCTGTGGTACCACTCGGTGATAAACGATTACAGGGCTTACTCAGCCCTGTAACAACTTCAAACAGTATTACCAAGGCTGGCTCCTCCTCAGGAAAATTAATGAATAGAAAAAGAAATAATAATTCACAAAGATAAACACTTCATTATTTATTAATGCAAAGATTAAACATTGAAATATGAAGGTGTATCCTATTTGAAAGAAAAATGAAAAATGAAATGGAAAAATGACATTTGAATTCAACGCTAATATGTACAGTTACACTGGGGTGTCTGGTGGAGGTTGACACCGTCTTGTAGAAATTGTAGCCGTTGCTGATGATGTGTGTGGGGGGGGGGTCACAGGTGTTGGTGACAACCCAACGACTAGTTCTTCACAGAGTCTATAGCCTTGAATAGTCAGTCCAGCTGACAGGAATGCAGGTTCTTTACCACTGCAAAGATGAGGGGTAGTGTCCTGTACAATTAATCAGGTAGGTAGATTATGAATGACGTCTCATGGGCTGTTTCAGTCCGTCTCCTTCAACACTTCTCGTTGGTTGGCAGGTGACCCGATCTGTTATTCCAAGCTGGAAAGAGAGACAGGTTACCCACTGCTTAAGAAATCACTCTCCATAAGTGCAAGATACTTAAAAAAGGTGGTGATTATCTAAAAGTCTCATGGGGAGCTTAAAACTGAAAGGATTAAGTTTATTATTGGTCAAAAGTGAAGCTTTCAACCAATATCCACTAGAATAGGAGCAGAGGCTTTTACTTACAGTTGTGCTGGGAGCTGTGAGTCGAGTGATTACTGTTTGGCCGGAGCCCCACACGTCACCTTTCGAGTTGGGGAGAAAAGGGGGGGAGGGGATAGTGGGAGCTAGACTGACCCTACCTTAACAAGCAGCCGGCAATCAAACTATCGTTACCATATACTCGCTCGCTACTCCTATCTGTTGATTATCTTTCTCTCCTTTTCCTCCTCTCTTTCTGTCTTCTCTCTCAATTCTTTCCTTCTCCATTCTTTCCTGGATCTTAGCACTAATGAAAGCTTCTAAATTCTTCCCCGTTATTCCTAACTTACTGCCAGTGTTCATCCAAAACTGGTATCCCTCCATGCTTGCAAGAATAACTTAAACTACCAGGGGGAAAATGAAACGGATATATCAAAGAAAACGGAGGGTTCAATTCCTGCTTCGCTCAAACTGTAAATAAATCGGAGGGTTCGATCCCTGCTTCGATTAAACAGTATGTGTGAATGAAAACAGAGGGTTCTGTGCCGGCTCCGAGCAAACAATAAGTAGAATGGGGTCCCTTGACCATCCAATCTTCTCACCAACAAAAAATCAAGAGTGTCCTACAACAGTTCCCTTGATATAATAAAGAGCTCAATGAAACAACTTGTCACTGGAAAATCTCGGGTCCCTAGAGTCTATTCCTCCAAATCGTTTCAAGGTCAAAAAATAAAGGTGACAGAATTAACTAGTATATCCTGCCTGACTTGACTTACAATAAATTGAGACTATAACAATCACCAAATCTTTTAAATACCTGTACTGTAGTCCTACCATAGAGAATGATTACTCACGGCTGGTGGTAACCATCTATACTATTCGGCACTGAAGTTTCAATGGTAGATTCGAGATGGAGTTGAATCTTGATTCAGTCGAGTTGATCCTGGCAGGGTCGCCACTTGTGAAGGCTTACTCAGCCCTGTAACAACTTCAGACAGTATTACCAAGGTTAGCTCCTCTTCCTCGCAAGTTAAATAAGCCCCTTAACAATTCTGCACCGGAAGCTGCATTGTCTCATACTGTTCATTTGGGGGTGGAAACAGATGATACTGCTCTCGATAGTGAGGTAGCAGGATCACCTGTCCACTCATCAGGTGAAAGTAAGGGTATTGCCTCCAGCACTCTCAATGTCTTGACTAGGGCTCAGACCATAACCCTGATTCTCCTACTTCCTCTTCTCCCACCTTAAGTCCTTTTATTTTCCCAGATTTTATCTCCAAGGATGACTTTGTCAATATACAGCATGATTGCCCTTCAATTCGGGATTGTCATAATCAAGCTTTTAACATTGTCCTCATCACTCTAGGGCCGTGAGGTTGTGCTGCGCACACGCTCCTGGTTGAGAGGCCTTCCTGTGCAGATTGATTTTCACAAGATGGCGCAGAATACAAGAAGGCGTGTCAACACTGTGTGCTTTTAGTGTGGGGTGTAGTTACACCTCAGTCCGCACAGGTGATTCTACCTTTGATTATTCGCGACACATACGGCATTGCTGATCAAGATTTGTATGGAGTATCGCTCAACAGGGCTTACCGGATATTCATCAAGCTACGATCGATGGCAGTGTATGAGCGCCTGGTGGAGCAGTATCAAGATGGCTGTGTGGAGGTTAACTCGGCAATACAAGTTCGTCTAATTGATGTGTCGCGACACTACACTTGGGTGAAGGTACGTAACGTGCCTTTCGAAGCTGACGAGGCAGACATACAGAACGTTTCTGAATGTCACGGTACTGTGCATCTGGCAACAGCAGGCACCTGGGTGGATGGGGCGTACGCTGGCTTGCCGGAGGGTACGTTCAACCTGAAGATGATGCTGAGGCATTCCATCCCATCATTTGTCATCCTGGAAGACTTCCGGGCACAAGTGGTGTATTATGCAGGGCAACACAAGACTTGCAGGCTATGTGGTGCTTATGACCATATGGCAACCCAGTGTGGGAGGCAGCAGCGACGACAGGATGCAGACAGAGGGACAGAGTGAGGGCCTGACCCGATGGCGGGGCCTGTCAGTGGGACACCTGTAAAGGGCCATAGTTCTTCTTGGAGCGAGGAGGTGGAGAGAGTGTTCCCGATGGTGGGGTCGAGCCCATCAATGCCTGTAGGCTCTATGGTCTCCACTTTGGTGGAAGTGGAGACCAAGCTGAGTGGAGAGGAATGAGCGGAGGATGTGGCTTCAGAGCAGTTGATGGACAGGTTTTAGGAGACGATGAGAGCTGGGGATGATGTACAGTTGGTGGATGGACCAGAGGAGAGTGATGACGAGAGGAGAGGCAGTCAGCTGACTGTGGGTGCCGTTTCTACGGGAGTGGTGACCGTGGTCGAGGTGGCGGCGGAGGTACATTGTGAGGCATCCCCTGACCAGACCATGGATGCAGAGAGTGTTCGCCGAAAGAGGGCGGCAACGCACTCTGATTCCGATGATGTTTTGACCCCGGCACAGAGGCCGGGGAAGAAACCGTGGGCCGACGTGGTGAGTGGAGGCGCCACAGGTGTGTCTGGTCAGGTGTTCGACCGGGGGGGGGGGAATAGCTCTCACGGTGGAGAGCGTGGTGGGAAGAGTAGGAAGCCTGGTAATGCGTCTATGAAAGAAGTTCCAGGGCAGCGTGTAGAACCCTTCAAGAAAGTTTCAGGTGCATGACTGTGAATGTAAATGGGATGTGTGTGAATGTGAAGCGTTTGTGGCTCCAGGGGTTTTTGAGGTGTTATGCCATAGATATTGTGTTTGTGCAGGAGCATAACTTTAAGGTTGGTCGGGAATTGAATGTGGTTGGATATCGTGTGTTTGTGGCATATTCGGAACGTTTAAAGGGTGGGGTTGGGATCCTGATTCGGGAGACGAGCCCGTTTGTTGTAATTAGATGTGAGGGAGGGGAGGAGGGTAGGGTAATCTGGGTAGATTGATGGTGGAGGGGCGAGTGACTGGCAGTGGTTTGTGTGTATGCGCCGGTGGAGTGTGATGTACGGGTGAAGAATGAATTTGTGCATGATGTTTTGATTTATTATTTGAGATCTCTTCCCTCGGTAACAATCGTAGGTGGTGACTGGAATTGTATAGTACGTAGAAAGGATGTGGAGCCACGGGGGGGGGGGAGGGGCAAGGTGTTTTTTGGTTAGCCTAAGGGATCTTTTGCTGGGCGTGGGGTTAAGGGATGTTATTGGAGGTGGAGACCTGATGGTTGAGCATACGTTTCATAGACAGGGATATGCGGCCAGGCTAGATAGGTTATATGTGATGAGAAGTGTGTGGGTGATGTGTGTGCGTACAGTAGATGCTGTATACACGGATCATAGAGCTGTTTATACGGACTTGGCATGGGCCAGCTTACCTAAGAGGTATCCAGGGTATTGGAAGTTAAATGTGAGACTTCTTGGGGTGGAGGAGGTGGGGTTAGATTTTAGAACAATGTGGGAGAATTTGTGGGGAGAGGGTAGGGATGTGGGTGACTTGCTGGTGTTGCGAATAAGAAATTTTTTTAAGAACTTCAGAATGTGGCCTGTTACCATTTATTTCTTATGCAACAAGATTTTTGGATCCGAGTTATTTAAAGGTATTTTAGAGTCTAGGGGAAATAATTTCAACTGGGAAACTCCATAGAATAATATTCAAATTTATTAAAGTATTTAAATACTTCATCTTCTCTTTGTAGTTAATGTAACTTAATACTTTGTACAATAAATTTACCATATACATTTAGTTCAAAATCATGGAAATGTCACATTAATAAGGAAGTTTAATTATTCTTCCTGTAATTAAGTCTTCAATAACATTTACGTCTTTTTCTTAACAAGACTGTAAACTCAAAATACAAAAGGTACAAGATTTAACAAGACCTTTGAATCTGGCCGTAAAGTATCTCTATGGATTACTGAACTGACCAAGAATATAAATATCAAAAGAATCTTTCAGAGCAATTAGGAACAAACTGAGTCAGCTCTAGAGTCCAATTCTCAAAACCATTCAAACTGTACACCGTAAGAGCCAATATACGATCAGTTGTCAGGGCTAGAGCAGGGAGTGGACTGACTACTTGCCAGTCTGTTGACGCATCGTCAGGTTGGATCAGCTGACCCAAACGTCAGCCAGCCGGACATAAACAATTGAACAATTCACCAGATAGTTCCGAGACTTAAACTCTATATACACAAGAAATCCTACCTAACAATAATAATAAAATAATAGTGATAATAACAAAATAACGATAATAACATGGTATTTTTCATATATTAACAGATAATAATATAATGCCGAAAGTCTCTATTTTAGCTATAAACTGGGACTTTTGCGCTATAATATTAAGTGATGAACATATTATCTTACAATAGTTAAATAACACAGGATGACCAATTTCGAAGATATAACACTGGGGTGGTGGGATGGGGTAGCTAAGGAGAGGATCCGGCGGTTTTATGTGCGATGGGAAAAGTACCAGGGTTGGATGATGTACGGGTTGCAGCAGTATTTCGAGGGTAGGTTGCAAGGTTGTTATGAGAGGGGTGTGCAGGCAGGGCAGTATCCCATGGAGAAAATCGAGTTGTTAAAAGGGAGGATTCGAGATTTTCAGAATTACAGATTTGATGCGGTGAGAGTGCAGGGTGGATTTGAAGAGGCGGTGTGGGGTGATCGCCCATCGGCCTGTGTGTTACGGGGACAGAGGCAGCACTGTATGGCTATGGAAATTGATAGGCTGGTGGTACATGAAGTCTTAGGTGGATATAGGGCAGGACAGGAGTTAAGAGCAATGGAGGCAATGAGTGATTATGTGGATAGGTGGTTTGGAAGAAATTTACTGAGTGTAGGGGTGGATGTGAGGGCTTTCAGGGGGTTGGGGGAGAATGTATCTTGTGTGCTAAGTGGCAGTGATCGCATGGCGTTGGGGGGATATTGAAGAAGGGGAGGTGTGGAGGGCTTTAGAGGGGATGGCATGAGGTAAGGCACCAGGTTTGGATGGCTTGCCCTGTGAGTTTTATGTGAGCCATTGGAATGTGTTGAAGTCCTTCTTAGTAGAACTAATGAATATGATGAAAAGGGAGGGGAGGATGGGCAGGTTGCAAGGAACTATGGTTGTGGTTTTAGTGCCAAAAGGTAAGTGACAAGACACGGTGTGGGACTTTAGGATAATATCATTGCTGTGATGATAGTGTAGAACGTGAGGTGTTGTGGTACATATTAAGGAAGCAGGGTTTTGGGGAGGAGGTGGTGCATTGGGCAGAGACATTGTATACAGGTGTGGGAATGTGTGTACAAGTAAATGGAAAGTTGGGGAAGTGGGTATCCATGGGTCGGGGTATTAGGCAGGGTTGTCCCCTGTCTCAATTGTTGTTTGCCTGTTTAACAGACCCTTTCTATAGAAAGGTGGAAGCGTGTATGGAGGTGGATTGGGGAGTAGGAAGTGGAGAGCAGGGAATAATAGGGTACGTGGATGACACGACAATACTCGTGCGAATGCTGAGGAGTTTACGTGCAGTTGGAGATGTTATTGATAATTTCACGGGGGTTACTGGTTTAAGAGTTAATGTGGAAAAATCAAAATTACTGGTTTTAGGAGATTGGGTGGGAAGAGAGAGTTGGGGATGGAATGTACATTGGAATATGGTGGACAGGATAAAAGTGTGTGGGTTAGTGTATATGGGTAGTGCGAGGATGGTTAATTCTGGACTTGCTGTGGATCGAGTGGTGGGGTGCTTGGATGGGTTGAGACCAACTCATTTGACAGTACATCAGCATGCGATTGTTGTGAATGTGTTGTTATACAGTAAAGTCTGGCACGTGGCTGCGGTATATCCATTAGCAGGTCCAGATGTTATGAGGCTGTTAAAGAGGGTTTTCCATTTTCTTTGGGGTTCCGGGTGTGAATGGTTGAGTAGGAGTGTGGTTACTTTACCGGTCAACAGAGGAGGACTGGGGTTGATTGATTTATGGTTAAGAGTCAAGTGTATTTATTTGAAGTGGGGGTTACGCCATGTGCAGGGTCAAGCGGGGAGGGGCGTGAATGACTTACATGAAGAGATGTGAATGTGGTGGGGAGGGTCGGAGATGAAGGTGTGTGAAGACGTGTAGCGGGCGTTGCTGCATGTACGGGACCCTAATAAAGTTTGAGTGGGTGTTTTAGAGCATGTTGTAAGGGCGACGGTAGTCACAAAGGCTGAGAGTATCTACCCTATGTATGCGTGGAAGGATATATGGGAGAGATTATGTTTGATGCGCGTGCGTCCAAATGTGCGAGAGGTATTTTTCCGTTTTCTCCATGGTATACTGCCGTCGGGAAAGAGGGTTGATGGTGGAGGGCGCGTGTCGGGTGTGCGGGGATGAGGAGACGGCGTTTCATGTAGTGTATTTTGTGATAATTTGGGGAGTATCAGGGAATGGATGGGTAAGGTTCTGAGGACAGTGGGAGGAGGCGGGATATCAGTATTGAGGGCGTTAAGTTTGGACGTGGGAGGCGTCGAGGCGCCTGTGCAATGTGCAATCAGGTATATAATTGCAGATTTTGTTTTTGTATCCTGGGCGATGAGAGGGAATGGGGATTGGGAGGTGCGCAAAAAGGGTATTGGCGGGGACCATTTATAGAACGTTGTGTTGTAATCGGGAAATATATGGAAGTCGCTGGGACCAGGCTTTTTCAGCAGGGTACCGTAGTATGAGTGTGAGAGCATTGTTAACGTTGTGAAAGGGGGGGGGTTGAAGTTCAGGGGATGTAGATGAGTGCGGAATGATTATGGCTTTTCTAGTTTTGTGGCCGACTCGTAAGACTTGTGGTAAGGCGAGTATGTGTGACTGTAGCGAACTTATGTACTGGGGGGTTAGGTGAGTAAGAGTATGTACTTTGTTTTATCATGAGATTGTGATGTAGGTCCTTTCATTTATTGATTATTTGTGTAGGTTGTGAGTAACCGATATATTTATATATTTATCGTAATATTCTTATTATATTGTATTGTGCATTGGCAATATGTCACAGTAATATTATGTAAATAGTGTATACCTGAAGGGATTATGGATTTAATTATATTATTGAACCTGTTACAGGGGTCACCTACATGTTATGTCCTTGTTGTTGTTTCTGTGTAAATAGGGTTAAGATTACCCATCTTTCTTAATTTTATGTTTTGTCACAAGCGATATTTTCTAGTATATTTGTGTAACCTCTTCGTGTCTGTTAATATTGTGTTTGTTATTTGCTATTGTACGTTCTGAGGGATTGTGTTTCAAAATGTGTTTATATTAAATGTGTATCAACCCTTGTTTAAAGGGTTTTTATGTTAAGCTATGTATTGTATTTTAAATAAAATATACAAAAAAATCAAGCTTTTAACAACAGTTATCCACGGGAGATACGTATCTCATAAGTTTGAATATATTAATGGTATCTTATATAAATCTGTATTTAAATCTCATTCTTCAGCGATAGATTATTCCCTCCTTGTTGTTCCTAAACCATGTCGAGAGACTGTTCTTCAAATGGCTCATGATTTGCCAGTGACCAAAGACTTGGCCCATCGTAAGACGTGGCATAAACTCAAGCACTTATTATTGGTCAAGCATGTACTTACAGGTTACAAAGAAGTATAGTTCTTGCAATAGGTGTCAGGTGCTTACTGCACAAAATACACACACTCCTAGATCCTGTATATTTATTAAATCTAAAACTTCCCTCCTGCAGAAACGAGATACTCCACCATAGAAAAGGAATGTTTGGCCCTTGTGTGGGGTATCTCCAAACTTAAATTTTATTTACTGGGAAAAGAATTTATTTTAGAAACGGATCACAAACCTTTGATATACCTAGAAACTTTTAAGGGAACCAACAGTCGCCTCTTCAGGTGGACATTGGCACTCAAAGCTTTTAAGTTTCGTATGTGTAAATCAATGGTTCATCCAATTATTTCTCTGACTGGTTAAGTCGTGACAGTCAGTAGATTGGTTGCCTTACGCGACTTCGTATTAGAACTTTTTCCTCGCCTATTCTTCTTATACTCCTTGACTATAAGTCTTGGTATGAGGGAGTGTGAGGGAAAAGTTCAACAGATAGGAGTAGCGAGCAAGTGTATGGTAACGATAGTTTGATTGCTGGCTGCTTGTTAAGGTAGGGTCAGTCTAGCTCCCGCTATCCCCTCCCCCCCTTTTCTCCCCACCTCGAAAGGTGACGTGTGGGGCTCCGGCCAAACAGTAATCACTCGACTCACAGCTCCCAGCACTACTGTAAGTAAAAGCCTCTGCTCCTATTCTAGTGGATATTGGTTGAAAGCTTCACTTTTGACCAATAATAAACTTAATCCTTTCAGTTTTAAGCTCCCCATGAGACTTTTAGATAATCACCACCTTTTTTAAGTATCTTGCACTTATGGAGAGTGATTTCTTAAGCAGTGGGTAACCTGTCTCTCTTTCCAGCTTGGAATAACAGATCGGGTCACCTGCCAACCAACGAGAAGTGTTGAAGGAGACGGACTGAAACAGCCCATGAGACGTCATTCATAATCTACCTACCTGATTAATTGTACAGGACACTACCCCTCATCTTTGCAGTGGTAAAGAACCTGCATTCCTGTCAGCTGGACTGACTATTCAGGGCTATAGACTCTGTGAAGAACTAGTCGTTGGGTTGTCACCAACACCTGTGACCCCCCCCCACACACATCATCAGCAACGGCTACAATTTCTACAAGACGGTGTCAACCTCCACCAGACACCCCAGTGTAACTGTACATATTAGCGTTGAATTCAAATGTCATTTTTCCATTTCATTTTTCATTTTTCTTTCAAATAGGATACACCTTCATATTTCAATGTTTAATCTTTGCATTAATAAATAATGAAGTGTTTATCTTTGTGAATTATTATTTCTTTTTCTATTCATTAATTTTCCTGAGGAGAAGCCAGCCTTGGTAATACTGACTGAAGATGTTAGCCTTCACAATGGTGATGTATTAACATAGTGACATCACTCTCATCACTGATACTAACACTATAGTGATGCATTAACATTGACATCACTCTCGTCACTGATAACTCAGATACTAACGTCCGAGAGTTACCAGTGGTACCACTCGGTGATAAATGATAACATCAGGTACCTCAAGCTTGGTCTTCAAGTCATGGAAGGGTAACTGACCCACTGTACACACCGACAACTATAGATAATCTCCCAGTAAGCATTAGACTCGCGGGGTTGTTTCACTGTTCCACTGTATAATCCTACGGGTTTAGCGCTTCCCCCTGATTATAATAATAATAATAATAATTCACTGTTCCACTGAAGTCAGAACTTCCTCACATACCAAATGAATCAACTGTGTCTTTGTGGTTTCTTGACAACACAACCTGTAAAGGAGACTTTAAATGCAGTTCATGTTTAAGAGATTTAAACTCATGGTAATGGCCACAGATTTACATGCACTGGAGGGATCGCTCTCAAACCTGCACGTCGGAATCATTACTTATGAACATCAGAGGCTTGGCAGACGGTGCGGGATACCTCCAATGAAAAAAAAACAAGGAACGGCAAATATACTGTAAACTCCATTATTGTTAAGGGACCACAACTCTTCAACACCCTCCCTTTATGCATAAGGGGGATAACCAACAGTCCCCACCCTAGATGTCTTCAAGGGAAACTCGACAGATTTGTCAAATCAGTTCCTGATCAGGTGGGGTATGGTGTATACTTGGGACTGTTGGCGGCGGACACTAACAGCTTGATCGATCAGGCCAGCAACCAGGAGGCCTGGTCTGGGATCTCGCCGCGGGGGCGGTGACCCCGGGAAACGACTCCAAGTAAATCCTGATTCTCTAGCTTTGCTAAGTCAATGAAGTGCCAAAAGTCTGGTAAATCCGGCTGTGACAACGCCATCAGGCTGCCTGGTTGCACGGGCTGTCTGCTCCGCTAGAAGTTTTCTCTTCGCCGTTGACTGTGATTTAGCAATTCGTATCTCTGTTTTGTCTCCCATCAACCACTGAGGCTGGAACTGATACTAATTCATAGTCCACGAGAGATGAGACAGACCAGATGAGACAGACATACCAATTACTCTTTAAAAGACTTTAAAAGTTTTCTGTAATCTTTATGAGACATTTAAGTGACATCACCAGCAAGTGATGACTAACACTCGTACACTTCCCTTGAAATCCAAAAAATTTGATTTATATAACCTCTGATATCTTCTAAGAAGTTATCTATGCATAATCATTGTTACGTTCGGTATCACCTCCATCTGCATGTTTATTCTGCCCATCATTAATCTCTGACAACAGCAGTTCTGATAACGGACATCTGTTGCATGCACAACACTGAGAACGTGTTAACAACTTACCTAAACTCGTCTTGCTCGCTCATCCTCTCGTTCACTACAGACTTTAGGAATCAAATCCTTGAAGAAGAGCTCAGCTCCTGGGCTGAGGAGTAAGACGCATGTGCAAGAGTTAGGTATCTTTACCTAATTGCTGTACATGTGTCCCACTCGTCAACCTGGTATTTTATACTATTTTCAGCAACAGTGAAGCTGCTTGACACTTGGAAGAATTACGTGGGTTACCAGGAGTTTACCTGCAGAGGATTTCGGGGGTCAACGCCCCCGGCGGCTTGGTCTGAGACCAGGCCTCATGGTGGATCAGGGTGTGGTCATGTGCTAGGGCGCACATCTTCACATAGTTTAATAATGGTGGAATTAACACAGTATATTGTGACACTAGTTGCTCCTGTCTTCATGTACCTAACATTCCCATAAATTGAATATATGGTTTAGAAAACCGACAAGGTGAAATTAGTACACTTGTGCAATATGTCGGAATCTTTATTCGGGGAGCTTTACTCGGTGAATCTTTATTCGGGGAGCTTTATTCGGTGAATCTTTATTCGGGGAGCTTTACTCGGTGAATCTTTATTCGGGGAGCTTTATTCGGTGAATCTTTATTCGGGGAGCTTTACTCGGTGAATCTTTATTCGGGGAGCTTTACTCGGTGAATCTTTATTCGGTGAATCTTTATTCAGTGAATCTTTATTCGGGAATCTTTATTCGGGAATCTTCGTGCTGGAATCTTTATTCTGGTTGGCGAAACGTTTCCACAATAAATATTCCCAAGTGTTGCACAAATGTCTTATTTCCAAAGAGCACAAGAAAGGAGGAGCACTGCAGCAGACCTACTGGCCCATGCTAGGCAGAGTCTTCTCAAAGTCAAACCCACTAACAAATGTATGCAGCACAAAATTTCAAGTTTATCAGAAAAAAATATATGTTTGGCAATCATACTATGTGATAGTGAAGTACAAAATACGCTTTGATGAGAGGCGGCAAACTGGTACACGAGGGCACTTAAAGACACAGATGAGTCACATGGATGTCAGAAACTGTTTTTTTTTTTTTCAGTTTTAGGGTAGTCGGGAAACAATATGGCCTGAACGAAGAACAGGCAGAGGTGACATCCATACGCAGCTTCAAGAATAGGTATGACAAGGTCCACGACACTAGGTCGGAACCTGATCATGGGCAGGTCTGGGAGCTACGCCTCGACTCCAGCAATCACGAATGAGTAAAGATAATTCTTCTGTCCCTCCTCTTCCCTTCCACTTTCTCATCTCTGCCATACTTTACCTTCCTTCCCTCCACAATCCTTCGCTCTCCCTCGCCCACTTATCACTCCTGATCACTTCCTTCCTCCATTTCCTCCTCCTCCTCCTCCTGCAAATTCTTTATGTTACCTTATTTTCTATATTTTTAACAGATTAGTCTCACCGGTGGGCGAGTCCTTCCTTCGTGTTTGTCTGTCTGTCTCTGTCTCTCTCTGTCTCTGTCTGTCTCTGTCTCTGTCTGTCTCTGTCTGTCTCTGTCTGTCTCTGTCTGTCTCTGTCTGTCTCTGTCTCTGTCTGTCTCTGTCTGTCTCTGTCTGTCTCTGTCTGTCTCTGTCTCTGTCTGTCTCTGTCTGTCTCTGTCTGTCTCTGTCTGTCTCTGTCTCTCTCTGTCTCTGTCTCTCTCTTTCATACATAGCTGCAGTACGTGTACTGTATTATAAAATTTATTAACTTTTGTCTCAGGTATTCATGTAAATGTGTACTCACCTATTTGTGGTTGCAGGGGTCGATTCACAGCTCCTGGCCCTTTCTCTTCACTAATCACACTAGGTCCACTTTCTTCCAGCTCCGTGAGCTTTGTCGTATCTCTTAAACCTATGTATGGATCCTGCCTCCACTACATCACTCTCCAGATTGTTCCACTTCCTGACTACTCTATGACTAAAGAAATACTTTCTAACATCCCTGTGACTCATGTGAGTCTTCAACTTCCAGTTGTGACCCCTTGTTGCTATGTCACATTTCTGAAACATTCTGTCCCTATCTACCCCGTCAGTCCCTCTCAGTATTTTATATGTCGTTATCATATTGTCCCTATATATCCTATCCTTCAGTGTCATCAGGTTGATTTTCTTAACGTCTCCTCGTAGGACATACCCCTTAGCTCGGTGACTAGTCTTGTTGCAAAACTTTGCATTTTCTCTAATTTCTTGACGTGCTTGACCAGGTGTGGGATCCATACTGGTGCTGCGTACTGTGCAAGTGTGTGTTGTGACTTGCTAAGAGTATGTTACATTATATTTGGCGTGAACCAGGTGCTAAGAGTATGTCACACACCCATATAGACTGCCTCCCGACCAGTGAATCAGGTGCTAAGGGCTTAACGATCAAAGGGACCCCCACCCCTATACCAGTACCTTGGTTCAACCAGCTAATAACAAGGAACCCCACCAAAGCTGTGAAGCGATGTTATACACTTGTGCAAACAAGTTTAGCAGACTTACCTTCCCTTCTGGTCGACACGGTTCACAGTGCCTTATGCTTGCATTTGTCTCACTGTACCTAGCTGTAAATACTGTACACAGGCTATATATGTTGTAAATACCAGCTTATTTTTGGCGAAGGAAATGTAATATGTCTTTTTGCTCGTTCCTAAGTGGTTATCACATTACGACAAGGTCTGTAAGCCATATCTGCACCTGTGTACGTAATGTGTGTGTGTGTGTGTGTGTGTGTGTGTGTGTGTGTGTGTGTGTGTGTGTGTGTGTGTGTGTGTGTGTGTGTGTGTGTGTGTCCCACCGAAATAGGGTGATCCGAAACAGAAGAAATAAATTCGTCATTCGTTCATTTGCTGCTCTGCCAGAGAGGTACTGACATCACAGTTCAGACATTCCTCCCTTAGATTGCAGGCACTGTACTTCTCACCTCCAGGACTCAAGTCCGGCTAACCGGTTGCCCCGAATCCCTTCGTGAATGTTACCTTGCTCACAGTCTACCAGCACTGCAAGCCACAAAAACCACCCGCTTCCACTCTGATCTAATGCATTCACACAAACCTGCTGGATGCTCAAGCCTCTAGCATTCAAAACTTCATTTACCCCCTAACTCCAACCTTTCCTGGGAAGACTGTTATACCAGAGGTTAACTAGTGAACCTCATTACCCTAATGTTAAATAACACCCCAGTTGGCAAATACCAATCAATACCACTTAGTAAATTACTTAAGGGATAATTTCACAAAGCCAGATTATAATGTCCCACTAAAAGTGGACCTTAGTCAGGGATGTATTGTGTCACCATGGTTGGTCAGTTTATTTATAGATGGGCTTTAAGAATAGTGAATGTTCGGGTGTTGGAAAGAGGTGTGGAATTTAAAGATGAAGAACATAACACAAAGTAAGAATTGTCACAGTTGTTTTTTTGTGAAAAGAGGCTACATGTATGTGACATGTCACGATATCTTATTAATGAAAATAAGATACCAGATAAATAAAGCAAATTTCCTAAATTTGCTTACAACGGATAAATGAATTGTAAATATCAGTCCAGATGCACTTTTGTTAACCCTTTTGGGGCCTCGTTCCTAGGCCTTTTGTGTATTCATATATGTTTTTTAGCTGTCATCCACAGGATGGATGTGAGGTGCACGATAAACCAGCCACCACCATCCACAGGATGGATGTGAGGTGCACTTTTGTGTATTCATATATGTTTTTTAGCTGTCATCCACAGGACGGATGTGAGGTGCACGATAAACCAGCCACCACCATCCACAGGATGGATGTGAGGTGCACGATAAACCAGCCACCACCATCCACAGGATGGATGTGAGGTGCACGATAAACCAGCCACCACCATCCACAGGATGGATGTGAGGTGCACGATAAACCAGCCACCACCATCCACAGGATGGATGTGAGGTGCACGATAAACCAGCCACCACCATCCACAGGATGGATGTGAGGTGCACGATAAACCAGCCACCACCATCCACAGGATGGATGTGAGGTGCACGATAAACCAGCCACCACCATCCACAGGATGGATGTGAGGTGCACGATAAACCAGCCACCACCATCCACAGGATGGATGTGAGGTGCACGATAAACCAGCCACCACCATCCACAGGATGGATGTGAGGTGCACGATAAACCAGCCACCACCATCCACAGGATGGATGTGAGGTGCACGATAAACCAGCCACCACCATCCACAGGATGGATGTGAGGTGCACGATAAACCAGCCACCACCATCCACAGGATGGATGTGAGGTGCACGATAAACCAGCCACCACCATCCACAGGATGGATGTGAGGAGCACGATAAACCAGCCACCACCATCCACAGGATGGATGTGAGGTGCACGATAAACCAGCCACCACCATCCACAGGATGGATGTGAGGTGCACGATAAACCAGCCACCACCATCCACAGGATGGATGTGAGGTGCACGATAAACCAGCCACCACCATCCACAGGATGGATGTGAGGTGCACGATAAACCAGCCACCACCATCCACAGGATGGATGTGAGGTGCACGATAAACCAGCCACCACCATCCACAGGATGGATGTGAGGTGCACGATAAACCAGCCACCACCATCCACAGGATGGATGTGAGGTGCACGATAAACCAGCCACCACCATCCACAGGATGGATGTGAGGTGCACGATAAACCAGCCACCACCATCCACAGGATGGATGTGAGGTGCACGATAAACCAGCCACCACCATCCACAGGATGGATGTGAGGTGCACGATAAACCAGCCACCACCATCCACAGGATGGATGTGAGGTGCACGATAAACCAGCCACCACCATCCACAGGATGGATGTGAGGTGCACGATAAACCAGCCACCACCATCCACAGGACGGATGTGAGGTGCACGATAAACCAGCCACCACCATCCACAGGATGGATGTGAGGTGCACGATAAACCAGCCACCACCATCCACAGGATGGATGTGAGGTGCACGATAAACCAGCCACCACCATCCACAGGACGGATGTGAGGTGCACGATAAACCAGCCACCACCATCCACAGGATGGATGTGAGGTGCACGATAAACCAGCCACCACCATCCACAGGACGGATGTGAGGTGCACGATAAACCAGCCACCACCATCCACAGGATGGATGTGAGGTGCACGATAAACCAGCCACCACCATCCACAGGATGGATGTGAGGTGCACGATAAACCAGCCACCACCATCCACAGGATGGATGTGAGGTGCACGATAAACCAGCCACCACCATCCACAGGATGGATGTGAGGTGCACGATAAACCAGCCACCACCATCCACAGGATGGATGTGAGGTGCACGATAATACAGCCACTTTGGTGGCAAAAAATCTAATATAATACTATAAGTCAAGATCTTTCAGAAACACACTAACCGAGATGATCTTCTTAATTTCCAAATGGAATACAAAGGCACAATACCCTGACTGGAACAATAGACAAATAACCCGCACATTAACTAGTTGCACACTGTATGGTACAGTGGTAGTGGTGGTAGTAGTGGTGGTTATTCTGCCGGAAGTTTAGAGAAGGTGGTAGTAGTAGTAGTAGTAGTAGCAGTGGTAATGGTGGTGGTGGTAGCAATGATGGTGGTAATAGTAGTTGTAGTAGTAGAGGTAGTGGTGGTAGTAACAGTTTGATTACTTTTACCACTCTTCGTTTTATGTGTGTCAAATTTCCCAGAACGACACCTGAGCAGGAGGGACACAGGCCAAGGAGAGAACCTTCTGCTTTGCTCTCACCACCTTCTGTGTCCAGAAATGATCTGAAGCCTCACCACCACCTGTGTTTACGAATGATCTAAGCTTCACCACGATCTTGTGTGCTCACGAATGATCTAAGCTTCACCACGACCTTGTGTACTTACGAATGATCTAAGCTTCACCATGACCTTGTGTGTTCACGAATGATCTAAGCTTCACCACGACCTTGTGTGTTCACGAATTATCTAAGCTTCACCATGACCTTGTGTGTTCACGAATGATCTAAGCTTCACCATGACCTTGTGTGTTCACGAATGATCTAAGCTTCACCATGACCTTGTGTGTTCACGAATGATCTAAGCTTCACCACGACCTTGTGTGTTCACGAATGATCTAAGCTTCACCATGACCTTGTGTGCTCACGAATGATCTAAGCTTCACCACGACCTTGTGTGTTCACGAATGATCTAAGCTTCACCATGACCTTGTGTGTTCACGAATGATGTGAAGCCCCAGCAGAGACAGCAAGTGTGGATTCTAACCAGACAATATTGATCTTAAGAGTAAGTTCTCGTAGTTCTTGTACTCTAGTTATCTTATTTTCTCCTTACCTATCCTCTTCGACCCTGGCTCCTCTTCACTCACCACTTCTTCCCTCCCTTCAGTTCCCATCCTCCTTCCTCCACACACTTCCCCTCCATCCCTCCATGCACTCCACCTCCGATCATATATCTTACAGCCTGAGGCTGCTGTCAAACAATGTCGTTTATCCGGATTCAGTTTATCCGGATCCAGTTTATTCCTCCGTGTTGTTTATCTTCGTCTAGGGTTGGGCACCGTCTCTCTTATCCGGACACAGAGACCGGGTCTTTACGAATGTATCCGGACATAATGATGGACTTTATATGTATCCTGTTATAATTAATGTGATATTGTATTGTGGCAACGTTTCGCTCTCCAGGAGCTTTGTCAAGCCATTACAAACAATACATGGACATAGAGGATATATATATATATATATATATATATATATATATATATATATATATATATATATATATATATATATATATATATATATATATTGGGTCACCCTGCCTCGGTGGGAGACGGCCGACTTGTGTTAATATATATATATATATATATATATATATATATATATATATATATATTATTATAAAAAATAATTATATATATATATATATATATATATATATATATATATATATATATATATATATATATATATATATATATATTAACACAAGTCGGCCGTCTCCCACCGAGGCAGGGTGACCCAAAAAGAAAGAAAATCCCCAAAAAGAAAATACTTTCATCATTATTCAACACTTTCACCTCACTCACACATAATCACTGTTTTTGCAGAGGTGCTCAGAACACAACAGTTTAGAAGCATATACGTACAAAGATAGACAACATATCCCTCCAAACTGCTAATATTCCGAACCCCTCCTTTAGAGTGCAGGCATTGTACTTCCCATTTCCAGGACTCAAGTCCGGTTATACAAAAATAACCGCTTTCCCTGAATCCCTTCCCTAAATATTACCCTGCTCACACTCCAACAGCTCGTCAGGTCCCAAATACCATTCGTCTCCATTCACTCCTATTGAACACGCTCATGCACGCCTGCTGGAAGTCCAAGCCCCTCGCCCACAAAACCTCCCTTACCCCTTCCTTCCAACCTTTTCGAGGACGACCCCTACCCAGCCTTCCTTCCTCTACAGATTTATACGCTCTCCATGTCATTCTACTTTGATCCATTCTCTCTAAATGACCAAACCACCTCAACAACCCCTCGTCAGCCCTCTGACTAATACTTTTAACTCCACACCTTCTCATAATTTTCACACTCCGAATTTTCTGCATAATATTTACACCACACATTGCCCTTAGACAGGACATCTCCACTGCCTCCAACCGCCTCCTCGCTGCTGCATTCACAACCCAAGCTTCACACCCATATCCCCTCAAGGAAGGCTCCTTGACGCTGGTGAGGGGCTCTTGATCTAGGGAATTGGATCTGCTCCAGCATTTGAATGCCTTCCATCCCCCCATAGCTGTATAATTACACATTCACACCCATATAAGAGTGTTGGTACTACTATACTTTCATACATTCCCTTCTTTGCCTCCATAGATAACGTTTTTTGACTCTACATATACCTCAACGCACCACTCACCTTTTTTCCCTCATCAATTCTATATGTGTATACTATATATATATATATATATATATATATATATATATATATATATATATATATATATATATATATATATATATATATATAATATTATTATTATAAGTAGTAGTAGTAGTAGTAGTAGTAGTAGAAGTAGTAGTAGTAGTAGTATTAATAGTAGTAGTAGTAGTAGTAGTAGTAGCAGCAGCAGCAGCAGCAGCAGCAGCAGCAGCAGCAGCAGCAGCAGCAGTAGAAGCAATAGTAATAGTAATAGTAGTAGTAGTAGCAGCAGCAGCAGCAGCAGCAGCAGCAGCAGCAGCAGCAGCAGCAGCAGTAGCAGCAGCAGCAGCAGTAGTAGTAGTAGCAGCAGCAGCAGCAGCAGCAGCAGCAGCAGCAGCACAGTAGTAGCAGCAGTAGTAGTAGAAATAGTGGTAGTAGTAGTAGTAGTAGCAGCAGCAGCACAGTAGTAGCAGCAGTAGTGGTAGTAGCAGTAGTAGTAACAGCAGCAGCAGCAGCAGCAGCAGCAGCAGCAGCAGCAGCAGCAGCAGCAGCAGCAGCAGTAGCAGCAGCAGTAGCAGCAGCAGTAGTAGTAGTAGTAGTAGTAGTAGTATCGGTATTTCTAGTAACATTAATACTATATTATGTTGACAGAGAGAGACAGTAAACACATCCTGACAGGCTACACATTTCTTACCCTCAATAAGAAGAGAACATTTACCATCCTACGTAAGATATCCTCAGTCGTACTCGAAATATCATTAACCCAGAATAAAGATTGTGAAAGAGAATATTCAGTATTCAAGGCTACATTATACACTTTATTTAAACCAGTGAAAGCCCTACATCATACACTTTCACTTGGTTAACTAAAGTAGTGAAAATTAGCTACCAGACAAATCAAACAAACATCTTAAATCTGATTATAACAGATAACGTAATTGTGGACATAAATCTAGTTGTAAGCTTGCGCTAGGAACTAGCATAGGAGCGCCTGTTCCTAGCGCTCTTGCAATAGCGTCCATAGGATGGATGTCGGGTGCACAGTAAACTAGCCGCTTCGCCGGCAAAAATCTAATGAGAAATGGATCGAATATCAAGATATCAGGGAAGATACAGTATATCTGAGACAAATGAGATTGAGGAATGCAGTAAACTGAACTCGCACGAATATTTACTTACAGTATGTGTACACTGCAAGGCGTGTCTCCCAGTATGTGTGTGTGTGTGTGTGTGTGTGTGTGTGTGTGTGTGTGTGTGTGTGTGTGTGTATAATATATATATATATATATATATATATATATATATATATATATATATATATATATATATATATATATATGCAAACAGTCGCAGACGGGCGATCTTAACTATGCAGGACAAGCCACCGGGGGGGGGGGGAATCTCTAATACAAGTACTTTCACACTCCTCAGTGCGTCATCAGGAGCTGTGCAATGTTGCAAGGGAGCAACCAAAGCAGGGAGAGAGGTCTCAGAAAATAGCAGTTTATTCCTCTGTTTATTGCTCTCTGAGACCTCTCTCAATGCTTTGGTTGCTCCCTTGCAGCATTGCACAGCTCCTGATGACGCACTGAGAAGTGTGAAAGTACTCGAGCTAAAGATTTCCACCCCCCGTGGTTTGTCCTGCACACATATATATATATATTATATATATATATATATATATATATATATATATATATGCAATAAGATCACAGTAAACAGGTGATTTCAAAATATGCAAAACAACCACTCTGAAAGAATAGAGAAATTCCAAGCCTTTCGTGACTACTCACATTATCAAGGAACTATGAACTAATGTGAGTAGTCACAAGCTGTTATAACTTTCAAATGTTATTTATATATATATATATATATATATATATATATATATATATATATATATATATATATATATATATATATATATATATATATATATATATATATGTCAAGTGCCGAATAGTAAAACTGGTCAATTAGCAAGAACTCTTTTTAAAATTAATTTTTCCTAAAATTTTCTCTTACACATTTAAAGATATATTTTTCATTTATATTAATGTAAAATTAATAATTTTGTACCAAAAGTACCTTAGAAAACTTACCTAACCTTATTATAACAAGCGCAATTTAATTAAGTCTAATTCAATTAATTATATTTCAGATAAGTTCACAATAATTTAATAATAAACAAACACAACAAAATATATTTTTTCATTAGGTTCAGAATGATTTTTGCGAAATTATTGCATACACAAATTTTCGCTTGCCTTATTCGGCAAGAAGTCCGTTGCTATTTTAGCCAAAGTCACAAGTGTTACCTATTCGGCACGACATATCACACACACTGAGGTTATACTTTTAATCCTACCTGAGGATTAATCTTGACTGGTGATGTACAGGTGACATGCAGCCATAATAACCCTCGTGTAGCCGACACAGTTTAAGGTCCTATGAAGCACCATGTCTAGTTATGGACAATAATCTAAACCTCTCCTCCTCTCTCTCACTCTCTCACTCTCTTCTCTCTCTCTCTCTCTCTCTCTCTCTCTCTCTCTCTCTCCGATTAAAGCACGGAGGTTCAAGCCTCCACTACCACTTACACATGACCTACATAGGTTTAGCGCATTACATAAATAAATAATTTTTAAAGTCTGCCCCCCCAATTTAAATAATTTTATTATTAAATTTTTTTCAAAACATCACTGTTCTTGATGGGAAAAATTTTTCCCTAAAAAACCGGGTTTTTCCTGGTATCTTCAGCTCAAACCCCTCCCCTCCAGCACGGACGCCCCGGGGAGGGCCTCCTGATGGTGGAGCAAAGACGCATCGGGAATCCAGCGGTGGCAGCAATCAGTCGGGCTGTTGGTGGCGCAATCGTCAGGCTTGTCGGGGCGACCTGCCGTAAAGGAAGACACCACACACGTCAGTCAACGGATGTTGGGAAGTGGGAGGAGGTGGGGTGGGACGGTAAGACAGGGGAGAGTAGCCCTATGGTAATGTTCAAAATGGTACAATGTTAATTGGGGTAGCACCTGGTAGTAATTTTGTGTATAGTGTAGAATATTAGTGGGGCAATTTTAATTTAGTTACAGTAGTAGTGTGAAATTTTTGGTGGTGTAACAATGCTATTAAAAATAGTTACAGTAGTAGTAATAATGCAGTAGTAATGTAGTATGAAATAATGCGTGTAATTTAGTAATAATGCGTAGAAAGAGTATTAGTAGTAATGATGTGATAGTGTAGTAATGTAGTAGTAGTAGTAATGTAGTAGTATAATGTAAAGTAGTAGTATTTGTAGTAGTAGTAGTAGTAGTAATGTGTGTAGTGAAGTGTAATGTAGTAGTAGTAGTTTGTAGTAGTAGTATAGTAGTAAAAAGTTAAATCTATCACCAATCTTTTGAACTTTTAACAAACCCAAATCCCCCACCTTCCTAAACTCTCAAAATAAAAAGGGGTCCCCCCGATCCAAAGGAGGAGAAAACAAGTTAATCTATGGAATATCAATTTCCCCTCTCTCAAAAATTTGAAAAATTAATTCATAAAAGATCTACTCTACCTTATCCCCCCAAAAAAACTAACCCCTCCCAATTTAGTTCAGGCCTAAAAAAATCTAATGATGTTTTAACATTAAAACAAAAACCCAAAAAGAGAAAAAGGGGTCCGGGGATTTTATGTTTAAAAAATTTTTGATCAGTTAAACTTGCTCCAAAAATTGTCATTGGTAAAAGGGCCTCCTCAATACCTAAAGTCATTAAAAGAAGCCAATATGTGTATGCAAATGGGGAAATCTTCCCCAAACCAAATTCGTTGGTGCCCCACGAATGCCCTTACCCCCTCTTTTTTTCTCCTATCATAAATGACCTCAAATGCCGCAATTATAAACCCCACTTTTGCAGAACACTCACGTCTTCTCTCCCCCGACCCCAGTCATAGCCAATACTGTAAACACCAATTACAAAATATCTACCTGGATGAGGACTAACAAACTTACACTAAACATTGACAAAACCTACTTCATTCAGTTTGGGTAACAGAGCTACAGATTCCCTCTTAACATAACGTAAACGGAAAAACCTATCACAAAGCTAACAGAGGAAAATTCTAGAACCCACCTCGATAATAGCCCCAAATTTCATACACATAAAAAAAATTTCTGAAAATTTCCAAGACTGTGGCATCTATCGAAGATAGTACTATTTTCCCACATCAGCCCCCCCACCCCTATATCCTCTCTTATTTACCCCTATCTCACCTTGGAATTTGTGGGGCTAAACAAAAATTAAAATCTCAGACCATATTCAAAAAAAGGCTGCAGTTAGAATAACAAATTCTCCTGGGCAACCTCCAAATTTAAAAACCCTCCCTCTCACCATAAAAAAACACCCCAAAAATTATGCACCTTTTCAGAACATTAATTGATTTCCCCCCCCTAAAAACATCTCCTTAAACCTCAACGGGAACACATGACCATAACACAGGCACAGATCACTTTTTGGGTTTTCCCTTTTCCCCATCTCACACTATCAATAACTCAATGCACAAAAAAGGCCAAAATCTGGAAAATTCATTACCTGTAAATAAAAAAAAACAAACCCTGTTTATAAATTAAGTCTCTTCTAAAAGTTTTAACTCCTCAAAACCAAATAAATCTAAATAACTAAACCTTATAAATTGTATACCCTATATTTACTCACAATTATATCCAAAATGTTAAACCTAAAACCAATCTAACTTTTTTTTTTAAATACACTCTTAACAGAATACCCCATATGACTGTTTTTGGGCAATGCATGCAACCATATGCCTGTTTTTAAATCTCATTGTGCTTTATAGTTATCTTTTCAATAATGTTTTTCAATTCATCATTCTTAGTTAATCTTAGTTAATTTTAAGCCCTTTATGCATATAAGTGGTTTTGGCATGCTGCTCTTCCCTGTATTTTTGTCCTCTGTATGTATGCTTAAATTACTAAATAAAAAAAATAAAATAAAATGTAGTAGTAGTGTAATGTAGTATAGTAATGTGTTTTAAAGTGAAAGAAATTTTTGTTGTGTGTGTGTTGTATTTTGGGTGGTTGTAATGTGTTGTGTGTGTGTGTTGTGTGTGTTTGTGGTGTGTGTTGTGTGTGGTGTTGTGTGTGGTGGGGGTGTGTGGTGGTGAGGGTGGTGTGGTGATGTGGTGGTGGTGTGATGGGGTGGTGTGGTGATGTGTGGTGGTGTGGTGTGTGGTGGTGGGGTGGTAGTGATGTGGTTTTTGGTATGTGGTGGTGTGGGGTGTGGTGGTAGGGGAGTTGTGGTAGTAGTGTGGTAATTGGTAGTAGTGGTAGTGATGTAGTAGTGTGTTGTAGTGATGTGTAGAAAGGTAGGTTGTGGGTGGTGGTGGTGAGTTTTGGGGGTTTTGTATGTGTGTGGTGTTGTGTTGTGGTTGGTTTGGTGGTTGGGGTGGTGTTTTGGGGGTGGTGGTAGTTTTGGGTTGGGGGTGGTGTGTGTGGTGGTGTGGTTGGTGTTGTTGTGTGGTTGGTGGTGGTGGTTGTTGGGGGTATGATGTTTGTATGTGGTGGTGGTGATGGTGTGTGAAGTGTGGTATATGTTTTGGGGGTGGTGGTAATGTTAGTTGTAGTATGTATATAATAGTAAATGTGGTAGTGTATTAGTAGTGTGTGAATTGGTAGTGTGTGTGTAATGTTTTGGGTGTTTTGGGGGTTTTGGGGGTTGTGGTGGTGGTGGTTGTGGTAGTGGTGGTTTTGGTTGTTTGGTTGGTTTTGGGGGTTTTGGGGTGGTGGTATAGGGTGGGGGGTGGTGAGGGGTTTGGTGGTGGTTGTGGTTTTGGGTAGGGGGTTGGTTTGGTTGTTTTTGTGGTAGTATGTGTGGTGGTGTTGGGGTTTGGGGGGTAGTTGTGGGGGTTTTGGTGTTTATGTAGTATGATTGTGTGTGGTAGTTGTGGTGGTGGTTTTTAAATGTTTTTTTCAGTTGATGTGGTAGTTGTGGTGGGGTGGTGGTATGTGGTGGTGGTGGTGTGTGGGGGTGGTGGGGGTGGTGGTGGTGGTGTGTGGTGGTGGTGGTGATGTGGTGGTGGGGGTGATGTGGTGGTGGTGGTGGTGGTGGTGGTGGGGGTGGTGGTGGTGGTGATGTGGGGGGTGGTGGGGTGGGGGATGTGGTGGTGGTGGTGGTGGTGGTGGTGTGTGTGGTGGTGGTGGTGTGGGGTGGTGAGTGATGGTGGTGGTAGTGTGTGAGTGGTAGTATGATGATGTGGGGTGGTTGGTAGTGTGTGGTGGTGGGGGTTTGGTATGTGGTGGTGGTGGTGGTTTGATGGTGTGGTGGTGGTGGTGGTGGTGGTGGTGTGGGGTGGTGGTGGTGTGGTGGTGGTGGGGGGTGGTGGTGGGGGTGGTGAGTGGGGGTGGTGGTGGTGGTGGTGGTGGTGGGGGTGGTAGTGTGTGGTGGTGGTGGTGATGGTGGTGTGGTGGTGATGGGGTTTGATATGTGGTGTGGTGGTGTGGTTTGGGGTGTGGTGGTGGTGTGGGGTGGTGGTGGTGGTGGTAGTGTGGTGGTGGTGGGGTGAGTGGTGTGGTGTGATGTGGTAAGTGGTAGTGGTGTTGTGGTGTGTGGTGTGGTGGTGTGGGGGTGTGTGGTAGTGGGGGTGGTGGTGTGTGTGGTGGTGTGGTGGTGTGGGTGGTGGTGGTGATGATGGGGTGGTGGTGGTGGTGGTGAGGGGTGGGGGTGTGGGGGTGGTGGTGGTGGTGATGTGGTGGGGGTGGTGGTGGTGGTGTGGTGGGTGTGGTGATGTGAGGTGGTGGGGGTGTGGTGAGTGGTGGTGGTGGTGGGTGGGGTGGTTTTTGGTGGTGGTGGTGGTGATGTGGGGTGTGGTGGGGGTGGTGGTGGTGATATGTGTGTGGTGGTAGGGGTGTGGGGGTTGGGGTTTAGTGGGGTGGTAGTGTGTGGGTGGTGTGGTTATAGTAGTAGTATTATGGTGTAGTAGTGTATTATTGTTAATAAATGTGAGTGTGGTAGAAATGTTTTTTAAAAAAATTGTATTTGTGTAGTTGTGGGGTGTTTTATGTGGGGTTATAGTAGTGTGTGTTATGTGGTGGTGGTGGTGTGTGGTGGTGTTGGGGGGGGGGTTGTTGGGGGTTTTGGGGGTTTGTGGTGGGGTTTGTTGGGGGTTGGTATGTGGTGGTTTGGTGTTTGGTGGGGTTTTGGTTGGTATGGGGTTGGTTGGTAAAAGGGGTTGTGTGTGTGTAGGGGTGTGGTGGTGGTGATGTGGTGGTGGTGGTGGTGGTGGTGGTGGTGGTGGGGTGGTGGTGGTGGGGGTGGTGGGGGTGGTGAGGGGTGGTGGTGGTGGTGGTGGGGTGGTGTGTGGTGGTGGTGGTGTGTGGTGGGGGTGGTTTGGTGGTGGTGTGTGGTGGTGGTGGTGTGATGTGGGGTGATGTGGTGGTGTGATGTGGGGGGTGGTAGGGGAGTGTGTGGTGGTGTTGTGTGGTGATGTGTAATGGTTTTGGTAGTGGTGTGGTGTGTTTTGTGTAGTGTGTGGTGTGTGGTAGATGATTGGTTGATTTTAGAAAATTGTGTAGTAGTAGTGTGTTGGGGGTATTGTAATGTGGTGGTGGTGGTGGTGTGGGGGTGTGGTGGTGGTGGTGATGTGGTGGTGGGGGTGGTGGTGGTGGTGGTGTGTGGTGGGGGAGTGTGTGGTGGTGTGTGATTTGGGGTGGGGGTGGGGGTGGTGGTGGTGTTTGGTGGTGGTGGTGGTGGTGTGTGGTGGTGGTGGTGGGTGGTGGTGGGGTTGATGTGGTGGTGGGTGATGTGGTGGTGATGATGTGATGATGTGGTAGGTGTGGTGGTTAGTGAGGGGTGGTGGTGGTGGTGGGGTGTGTGGTGGGTGTGTGTGGGGGTGATTTAGTGGTGTGTGTGTGGTGGTAGGTTTTATTGGGGTATTTAGTATGTGGTGTGTGGGGTGGTGTGTGTGTAGTGGTTGTAGTATGTGTAGTGTAGTAGAGTGGTAGTGTGTATGTTGTAGTGTGTGTAGTTGTGGTGTAGTAAAATGGTAGTGAGTAATGTAGTGTATAGTGTAATTGTAATGTATAGTAGTGTAGTAATATATATTGGGGAAGGCACTAATTTTGTACTCCCCGGTGTGAAAACACCAGCAGTTGAAGAAGAAGGAAAAGGAAAGAAAAAAAAAAAAGAAAAAAAAAGAAAAAAAAAGAAAAAAAAAAAAGAAGAAAAAAGAAAAAGAAGAAGAAGAAGCGGAAGAAGGAAAAGGGCAGAAGCGGAACGAAGCAGAAGCAGTAACAAAAACCTGACAGTGGGGTCATTCACCACTTTTTAAAAAACAAAATAATTTAAAAACCTACACAGTAAACCTAAACAAAATTAAAACCCAAACAATAAAAAAAGATATCCAAAAGTGCCCGACAAATAAATCCAACACACCAAATGTAAATAAACAGCATTGCTGACTACCTCATATAACTATTTGTGTCGAAGCAGGTGGAGGGCAGGAAAACCAAGATTCTATACAAATATCACGAAGAACATCAGAACATCATTTCATTTGGGTCATTCATCCCACAATGACTCGAGTCTGGTACATGTTCGTACTCACAACAAAGTGATGACGTAAGTCATTGTGTTAATGGATCCTGATCCCGAGAAAAATCCCCTTTATCCTCATCCTATATTTATGTTTCCATCAATAAAAAAAAACTTTTAAGTGAGGGTGGGGGTAACAACTCTTAAATTTTTATAAAAATGGAATTTAACCTAACCCAAAAAAAAATCTTTATTTTTTGTGTGTAAAGAGAGAGAGAGAGAGAGAGAGAGAGAGAGAGAAAGAAAAAGAAATAGAAAAGGGGGAGGGGGGCTAAAAAACAGAGAGGAAAACAGGTGATACAGGTAGCCCGATGAATCAGCTACTTACCTCTGTTCTCACCCCTTTCTAAACCCCAAAATTAATTTGTTTTTTTTTGCCAAGAAAAAAATTTTTTTCAGAAATCGCTAATTAAATTTTTACTAAAACAAATCTGATAACAGATGTCGAAATTTGCTATATATTTTGTAATTGTTGATTTTATCTTTTAAATTTGTGGGCCCACACGAAATTCCCCGTTTAAAAGATGACCTTGGCCCAAACTGGTTGTTTTTTCATATATTTAAAATAGATAACTCCCGTGGTCTAAAAAGGGGTGCTCAGGTGTGAGGGCGGGGCAGGTGGTTAAATTAATCCCCTCTGGAAATCCCCACACTCTCGGGGGGTTCAGTGTCTCAGGTCCTGGCCCGAACACAGTAGTGGGAGTGTGTCTCAGGTCTGGCCAAAATTGAAAGTTGGGAGTGTGTTTAGGTCGGGCCGAGACCAGTGATTTGGGGGGGTGTCTCAGGTCTGGCCTGGACACGTGAATTTAAAAGTGTCTCAGGTCTGGCCAGACACAGTGAATGAAGGGGGTGTGTTGGTGTGGCCCGAACACGTGAATGTTGGGGGGGGTGTCTCAGGTGTGGCCTGAACAGTAAAAGTTAGTGTGTCTCAGGTCTGGCCCGGCCCGGTTGGGGTGTCTCCCGGTGTGGCCTGAGCCCGTGTTAAAATGTGTCTCGGTGTGGCCTGGACGTTTTTTGGAGTGTTCTAGTCGTGGCCTGGCGTGTTTGGGGAGTGTGTCTCAGGTGTGGCCCGGAAAATGAAAGTTTTCTCAGGGCGTGGCCAGCACGTGTTAAAGGGGTTGGTCTGGCCTGAGACACAGGTTGGGAAAATGTGTCTCAGGTCGTGCCTGAGACCAGTGTTAAGGAAAGGGGTCTCAGGTCGTGCCTGGCACAGTGTTAAGTGTGCCATCGTGGCCTGAGACACGTGGAGGGATTTTCTCAGGTTGGGCCGAGACCAGTGTTTGGGGGGGTCTCAGGTGTGGCCGAGACAGTGTTTTTGGGGGGTTTTCTCAGGTCGTGGCCTGAGACAGTGTTTTTGGGGAGTGTGTCTCAGGTCGTGGCCTGAGACCAGTGTTAAGGTGTCTCAGGGCGTGGCCGAGACACAGGTTGAGTGTGTCTCAGGTCGTGGCCTGAGACACAGTGGGAGTGTCTCGGTGTGCCCGAGACACAGTGTAGGAGGTGTTCAGGGGTTTGGGCCGGGGCCCGTGTTAAATGTGTCTCGGTCGTGGCCTGGGGCACAGTGTTGAGGTGTCTCGGTGTGGCGGACACAGTGGAGGGGTCTCAGGTCTGGCCTGGCCAGTGGGGTGTCTCAGGTGTGGCCCGGACACGTGTTGGGAAATGTGTCTCAGGTCGGGCCTGAGACACGGTGGGTGTGTCTCAGGTCGTGGCCCCAGACCAGGTGAGGAGTGTGTCTCAGGGCGTGGCCTGGGGACAGTGTTGGGGTGTCTCAGGTCGTGGCCGGGGCACAGTGTTGGGGGGTGTCTCAGGTGTGGGCCCGAGACACATGTTAGGAGTGTCTCAGGTCGTGGCCCGGAACGTGTTGGAGTTTTCTCAGGTGTGGCCTGGCCCGGTTAGGAGTGTGTCTCGGTCGTGGCCTGGCACGTGTTGGGAAATGGTCTCAGGTGTGGCCGGCCCGTGAGTGTCTCAGGTCGTGCTGAGACCAGGTTTAAGGGTGTCTCGGTGTGCCTGGACACAGTGGGGTGTGTCTGGGGCGTGGCCGAGACACAGTGTTTGGGGTTTCTAGGTTGGCCAGCCCGGGGTGAATGTTCCCGGGGTGGCCTGAGACACGGTTAAAGTGTGTCTCCCGGTCGTGGCCCGAGACACAGTGTTTAAAATTTTTAGTCGTGCCGGCACAGTGTTGAAGGGTGTCTCAGGTCTGGCCGGACACAAATGGGAAAATTTTCTCAGTTTTTCCATCTTGTCAGTATTTTATACCATCTATCTTCATCTGGGAATCTTTACTTGTACACGTTTCGCAATCCGGTGGATTTATCGATACAATACATGGACATGTGAGAAATACATACAACAGAGAAAGGACTGAGGGACTGACTGCCTTATCTTCCACTATTTGCAATATATATGTCTATCATGTTCATATATTGTACTGATAAAGCCACTGGATGACGAAACGTCTAAAAGATTCCCAGATATTGCACATGTCTGATTCGTCAACGTTTACCCCTGGCTTAATACAGTTGACTTAATATATTATTACATATTAATTATTGGATCCTCAGAATTGGCTTTGTAGGTGTGATCCTGGGTGTCAGTATTTGTGGAAGGAGGAGGGTGTAGGTGTGATCCTGGGTGTCAGTATTTGTGGAAGGAGGGAGGGTGTAGGTGTGATCCTGGGTGTCAGTATTTGTGGAAGGAGGGAGGGTGTAGGTGTGATCCTGGGTGTCAGTATTTGTGGAAGGAGGGAGGGTGTAGGTGTGATCCTGGGTGTCAGTATTTGTGGAAGGAGGGAGGGTGTAGGTGTGATCCTGGGTGTCAGTATTTGTGGAAGGAGGGAGGGTGTAGGTGTGATCCTGGGTGTCAGTATTTGTGGAAGGAGGGAGGGTGTAGGTGTGATCCTGGGTGTCAGTATTTGTGGAAGGAGGGAGGGTGTAGGTGTGATCCTGGGTGTCAGTATTTGTGGAAGGAGGGAGGGTGTAGGTGTGATCCTGGGTGTCAGTATTTGTGGAAGGAGGGAGGGTGTAGGTGTGATCCTGGGTGTCAGTATTTGTGGAAGGAGGGAGGGTGTAGGTGTGATCCTGGGTGTCAGTATTTGTGGAAGGAGGGAGGGTGTAGGTGTGATCCTGGGTGTCAGTATTTGTGGAAGGAGGGAGGGTGTAGGTGTGATCCTGGGTGTCAGTATTTGTGGAAGGAGGGAGGGTGTAGGTGTGATCCTGGGTGTCAGTATTTGTGGAAGGAGGGAGGGTGTAGGTGTGATCCTGGGTGTCAGTATTTGTGGAAGGGAGGGAGGGTGTAGGTGTGATCCTGGGTGTCAGTATTTGTGGAAGGAGGGAGGGTGTAGGTGTGATCCTGGGTGTCAGTATTTGTGGAAGGAGGGAGGGTGTAGGTGTGATCCTGGGTGTCAGTATTGGTGGAAGGAGGGAGGGTGTAGGTGTGATCCTGGGTGTCAGTATTTGTGGAAGGAAGGAGGGTGTAGGTGTGATCCTGGGTGTCAGTATTTGTGGAAGGAGGGAGGGTGTAGGTGTGATCCTGGGTGTCAGTATTTGTGGAAGGAGGGAGGGTGTAGGTGTGATCCTGGGTGTCAGTATTTGTGGAAGGAGGGAGGGTGTAGGTGTGATCCTGGGTGTCAGTATTTGTGGAAGGAGGGAGGGTGTAGGTGTGATCCTGGGTGTCAGTATTTGTGGAAGGAGGGAGGGTGTAGGTGTGATCCTGGGTGTCAGTATTTGTGAAGGAGGGAGGGTGGAGGTGTGATCCTGGGTGTCAGTATTTGTGGAAGGAGGGAGGGTGTAGGTGTGATCCTGGGTGTCAGTATTTGTGGAAGGAGGGAGGGTGTAGGTGTGATCCTGGGTGTCAGTATTTGTGGAAGGGAGGGAGGGTGTAGGTGTGATCCTGGGTGTCAGTATTTGTGGAAGGAGGGAGGGTGTAGGTGTGATCCTGGGTGTCAGTATTTGTGGAAGGAGGGAGGGTGTAGGTGTGATCCTGGGTGTCAGTATTTGTGGAAGGAGGGAGGGTGTAGGTGTGATCCTGGGTGTCAGTATTTGTGGAAGGAGGGAGGGTGTAGGTGTGATCCTGGGTGTCAGTATTTGTGGAAGGGAGGGAGGGTGTAGGTGTGATCCTGGGTGTCAGTATTTGTGGAAGGAGGGAGGGTGTAGGTGTGATCCTGGGTGTCAGTATTTGTGGAAGGGAGGGAGAGTGTAGGTGTGATCCTGGGTGTCAGTATTTGTGGAAGGGAGGGAGGGTGTAGGTGTGATCCTGGGTGTCAGTATTTGTGGAAGGAGGGAGGGTGTAGGTGTGATCCTGGGTGTCAGTATTTGTGGAAGGGAGGGAGGGTGTAGGTGTGATCCTGGGTGTCAGTATTTGTGGAAGGGAGGGAGGGTGTAGGTGTGATCCTGGGTGTCAGTATTTGTGGAAGGAGGGAGGGTGTAGGTGTGATCCTGGGTGTCAGTATTCGTGGAAGGGAGGGAGGTTGTAGGTGTGATCCTGGGTGTCAGTATTTGTGGAAGGGAGGGAGGGTGTAGGTGTGATCCTGGGTGTCAGTATTTGTGGAAGGAGGGAGGTTGTAGGTGTGATCCTGGGTGTCAGTATTTGTGGAAGGAGGGAGGGTGTAGGTGTGATCCTGGGTGTCAGTATTTGTGGAAGGAGGGAGGTTGTAGGTGTGATCCTGGGTGTCAGTATTTGTGGAAGGAGGGAGGTTGTAGGTGTGATCCTGGGTGTCAGTATTTGTGGAAGGGAGGGAGGGTGTAGGTGTGATCCTGGGTGTCAGTATTTGTGGAAGGGAGGGAGGGTGTAGGTGTGATCCTGGGTGTCAGTATTTGTGGAAGGGAGGGAGGGTGTAGGTGTGATCCTGGATGTCAGTATTTGTGGAAGGGAGGGAGGGTGTAGGTGTGATCCTGGGTGTCAGTATTTGTGGAAGGGAGGGAGGTTGTAGGTGTGAACCTGGGTGTCAGTATTTGTGGAAGGAGGGAGGGTGTAGGTGTGATCTTGGGTGTAAGTATTTGTGGAAGGAGGGAGGGTGTAGGTGTGATCCTGGGTGTCAGTATTTGTGGAAGCGAGGGAGGGTGTAGGTGTGATCCTGGGTGTCAGTATTTGTGGAAGGAGGGAGGGTGTAGGTGTGATCCTGGGTGTCAGTATTTGTGGAAGGGAGGGAGGGTGTAGGTGTGATCCTGGGTGTCAGTATTTGTGGAAGGAGGGAGGGTGTAGGTGTGATCCTGGGTGTCAGTATTTGTTTAAGGAGGGAGGGTGTAGGTGTGATTCTGGGTGTCAGTATTTGTGGAAGGAGGGAGGGTGTAGGTGTGATCCTGGGTGTCAGTATTTGTGGAAGGAGGGAGGGTGTAGGTGTGATCTTGGGTGTCAGTATTTGTGGAAGGAGGGAGGGTGTAGGTGTGATCCTGGGTGTCAGTATTTGTGGAAGGAGGGAGGGTGTAGGTGTGATCCTGGGTGTCAGTATTTGTGGAAGGAGGGAGGGTGTAGGTGTGATCTTGGGTGTCAGTATTTGTGGAAGGAGGGAGGGTGTAGGTGTGATCCTGGGTGTCAGTATTTGTGGAAGGAGGGAGGGTGTAGGTGTGATCTTGGGTGTCAGTATTTGTGGAAGGAGGGAGGGTGTAGGTGTGATCCTGGGTGTCAGTATTTGTGGAAGGAGGGAGGGTGTAGGTGTGATCCTGGGTGTCAATATTTGTGGAAGGAGGGAGGGTGTAGGTGTGATCCTGGGTGTCAGTATTTGTGGAAGGAGGGAGGGTGTAGGTGTGATCCTGGGTGTCAGTATTTGTGGAAGGAGGGAGGGTGTAGGTGTGATCCTGGGTGTCAGTATTTGTGGAAGGAGGGAGGGTGTAGGTGTGATCTTGGGTGTCAATATTTGTGGAAGGAGGGAGGGTGTAGGTATGATCCTGGGTGTCAGTATTTGTGGAAGGAGGGAGGGTGTAGGTATGATCCTGGGTGTCAGTATTTGTGGAAGGAGGGAGGGTGTAGGTGTGATCCTGGGTGTCAGTATTTGTGGAAGGGAGGGAGGGTGTAGGTGTGATCCTGGGTGTCAGTATTTGTGGAAGGAGGGAGGGTATAGATGTGATCTTGGGTGTCAATATTTGTGGAAGGAGGGAGGGTGTAGGTGTGATCCTGGGTGTCAGTATTTGTGGAAGGGAGGGAGGGTGTAGGTGTGATCCTGGGTGTCAGTATTTGTGGAAGGGAGGGAGGGTGTAGGTGTGATCCTGGGTGTCAGTATTTGTGGAAGGAGGGAGGGTGTAGGTGTGATCCTGGGTGTCAGTATTTGTGGAAGGGAGGGAGGGTGTAGGTGTGATCCTGGGTGTCAGTATTTGTGGAAGGAGGGAGGGTGTAGGTGTGATCCTGGGTGTCAGTATTTGTGGAAGGGAGGGAGGGTGTAGGTGTGATCCTGGGTGTCAGTATTTGTGGAAGGGAGGGAGGGTGTAGGTGTGATCCTGGGTGTTAGTATTTGTGGAAGGGAGGGAGGGTGTAGGTGTGATCCTGGGTGTCAGTATTTGTGGAAGGAGGGAGGGTGTAGGTGTGATCTTGGGTGTCAGTATTTGTGGAAGGAGGGAGGGTGTAGGTGTGATCTTGGGTGTCAGTATTTGCAGAGGAAGGGAGGGTGTAGGTGTGAACTTGGGTGTCAGTATTTGTGGAAGGAGGGAGGGTGTAGGTGTGAACTTGGGTGTCAGTATTTGTGGAAGGAGGGAGGGTGTAGGTGTGAACTTGGGTGTCAGTATTTGTGGAAGGAGGGAGGGTGTAGGTGTGAACTTGGGTGTCAGTATTTGCAGAGGGAGGGAGGGTGTAGGTGTGATCTTGGGTGCCAATGTAGCTCTTCACGTGTTTGCAACGTAGGAGGTTTGAAAAACCAAAGATCACTTGTTCTCATATAAAATGAGAAGTTTGGTGGTGGAGAGAGGCAGATGGATCTCACCCTCCACGGAGAGGGGCCAAGCCTTGGTCGAGTGCAGACTTACGAGGCTCAGCCACCGAGCAGACAAAAAGTGGATGGTCTTGCCAGACCTATTTCAGAAGGTGAAGCCACTTCTGAAACTAGTTTATTTCCCCAATTTGTAATCACTGTACGGTCTTTTAGCGTACATCCTTGTATAGCCTCCACTACACCACACAGAGATAGTTACACCATACAGAGATAGTCTTAACACGCGGAGACAGTCTTACCACTACACCACAAGATCCCAGCTGAACTTCACAAGATCACAGCTGTATAGTATAAAATCTGCTTACGTATTGCCAACATATTTGCTGAAATATTTTTTCAATTTTTGTGTTGCTGAAGTATTTATTCAGTCTTTGTGTTGCTGAAGTATTTATTCAGTCTGTGGTGTTTTGTAGGTTAATTTTGGTGGTGAAAGTCTGGAAGGAAGACGCCGTAATGACTCGTAATTTATATGCTAATTGATGTCTGGGCGTTGTAAGTGGCCTGCAAGACACTTACAGTGCCTCAAAAGAGACTTACAGTGCCTTACAAGACATAGTGCCTTACAAGACACTTAGAAGTGGCTTGTAAGATACTTTGAAATGGACGCCTTCGTTAGTTTCTCGAGTTTTAGTAAAGACTCCGTTGTCAGAAGTGAATTTCCTCGTTCATTGTCTCATTAACGCTCTATCTTCGTTGCTGAGGATGAGGTTCGTTGTTAATTTAGTTATCATCTCTATGATCGTTGTTAGGAGTATCCTCCTTCAGTGTCTCATTAACACTCCATCTTCGTTGTTAGAATGAGGTTCCTCGTTAATTTATTCATTATTGCTTCTATGTTCGTTGTCAGTGGCGAGTTTTCTCGTAAAGTTGCCTATTTTAAATAGTCTCTATCTGCGTTTTCTTGAGCTCTTATTACAGTCTGCAGTCTTCGTTATCAGGTAAACAAATTAGAATAAATTTGTGGTTATCGTCTTCATTGTCAAACCAGACATTCTCGTTGAATTTACAGTTTACAGTCTCTAGAAGCGTTATCAGTGATGGATGTTCTCGTTAACTAACACGTTACACACACACTTCCTTCGCTGTCACCAGTGGAAGTTCTCGTAACGTTGAAGACGACGGAATTAATCCTCGTTATCTATTCTGTTTCGTTACCTTGTTACCGGTGTCTCTTCCCTAGTGTTTTAGTGAACCAAAATTAACAACTACCACCACCAATAGCAATAACAATCATCATCAACAACAACCAATAATAACAACCAACAACAACCAATACCACCAACAAAAGCAGGAAACAACTACCACTATCAACAAAAATATCCACCACCAAAAACAATAACAGACAACACCACCACCACCATCACCACCACCACCACCACCAACAACCACCAACAGCAATAATAACCAACAGCAACCATCACCACCAATAACAACTAAAACCACATCAAACACCCACCACCATCACCAAAAATAATAACCAACAACCACCACCACCAGCAATAATAATAACCAACAACAACAACCACCACCACTATCACCAACAACAATAATAACCAACAACCCACAACAGCAACATCACAACGCACGTTTCTCACAGTGCACGTTTCTCCCAGATAAACAATATGATAGTGTGTTATCATATGTGGATGATATATCAATGCAAAATTATCCATGGATTTAGAAAAAGCTTAATCCTGATTTAGAAATCATCAGCATTATAGACCTAAGCATCTAATTCTGTATAGATAATATATCCCTTTATTGAATAACTTAGGAGTAAATTTTGTGATTATCCCATGTCTAAGTCTTCGGCTTAATTGATGTAATTTGGGTTTTCTTTTTTTCTGGCAACCATCCAGCTGTGGTGTCACCCTGCGACTCTCATCAGTGCTACAACAGCTGTTGTTCTGTAATACTATTCTTGCAAGCGTGCTCCAGACATGAATGTGATTTTGCTAAATTCTCCATTCAGTTCATGATTACTGCTGAAATTCATGATGGATGTTACACCTAGGAAGCGTGGAAGTATTGTAGCTCTTGGAAAACATCCTGATTTGAGTATCGGACAGATCGCCAAAAATTTGAGCCTATCAGATTCAACTGTTGGTCGGATTCTGAAGAAAGCTGACAACACTGGTGGTTGTGGAGCGCTGCTTCGAGGAAGATGTGGAAGAAAACGTAAGACAACACCTCACGGTGACAAGGTTATCATAAAAAAAATAATGTGAAGGATCACAAGAAAACCTGCAAAGATGAACAGAGAGATTTGGCTTCAGTTGCGTAAATGTTGATTCTTCAATTGTTTGACGAAGGCTCCTCGAGGCTGGCAGAACTGCCAGAAAGCTGGTGAAGAAACAGTTATTGACTGCTGTTATGAAGAAAAAAACGGCTGCGGTGGACACTCAATCATAAGGGATGGATGATGGATGAATGAAGTACAGTTATATTTTTAGATGAGGCTCATTTTGAAGTACATGAGTACAGACCAGTGGTAGTGAGACGGAATGAACACATTCAACAAGCGCCAAAACACCCACCTAACATGTTTAGGGGTAGTTTTACTGCTAAAGGCCCTGAACGGCTTGTTATTGTTGAGGGAACGATGAACAATGACAAATACAAGGCAATTGTGGATAGAGACTTTCCTGATGGAGAAGGCATTTTCCAACAGGATCTTGCTTCATGCCACACTTCCAGAAAAATGCTGACATTCATCGAAGGGAATGTGCTAAGCCTTCTAAATTGGCCTGGAAACTCTCCTGACCTCAACCCAGTAACCAAACTCAGGATCACGAAACAGGACTGTTCAACTGTGAAGAAGCTAATTGCTGCTGTTATCAGGACCTGGTGCCACGAAGAACTTGCCACAATGTGTTCAATATTGGTCGAGTCTATGCTAAAGTGCGTAGCAATGTTCATAAGGCAAAGGGTTGTCATATTTCTTATGAAATCAATTATCTGTCATTGCCAAATAAATGTCTTATTTCATCGTTGTCCCAATTAATATGCACTCACTGTACTTAAATTATAAAAGGTGAGGTAGAATTTGAATAATTCCTTTCCGACGAACGCATCATTCCTGGGATAATTGTATCATACCAAGATGAATATCATCCCTTGATGACTGTATGATTTCTAGATGACTTTATCATCTCTAGATGAATGTATTATCCCTAGATGACTGCATCATCTTTAAATGACTGTATCATCCCTAAATGACTATCGTCCCTAGATGAGTGTATCATACCGAAATGACTATCATCCCTAGATGACTATCATCCCTAGATGGCTGTATCATCCCTAGATGACTGTATCATCCCTAGATGACTATATCATTCCTAGATGACTATATCATCCCTAGATGACTATATCATCCCTAGATGACTATCATCCCTAGATGACTATAGCATCCCTAGATGGCTGTATCATCCCTAGATGGCTGTATCATCCCTAGATGGCTGTATCATCCCTAGATGGCTGTATCCCCCCTAGATGGCTGTATCATCCCTAGATGGCTGTATCATCCCTAGATGGCTGTATCATCCCTAGATGGCTGTATCATCCCTAGATGGCTGCATCATCCCTAGATAACTGTATCATCTCTAGATGACTGCATCATCCCTAGATGACTGCATCATCCCTAAATGACTATCATCCCTAGATGAGTATCATCCCTAGATGGCTGCATCATCCCTAGATGACTGTATCATCCCTAGATGACTGTATCATCCCTAGATGACTGCATCATCCCTAGATGACTGTATCATCTCTAGATGACTGCATCATCCCTAGATGACTGCATCATCCCTAGATGACTGCATCATCCCTAAATGACTATCATCCCTAGATGAGTATCATCCCTAGATGGCTGCATCATCCCTAGATGACTGCATCATCCCTAGATGACTGCATCATCCCTAAATGACTATCATCCCTAGATGAGTATCATCCCTAGATGGCTGCATCATCCCTAGATGACTGTATCATCCCTAGATGACTGTATCATCCCTAGATGGCTGCATCATCCCTAGATGACTGTATCATCCCTAGATGACTGCATCATCCCTAGATGACTATATCATCCCTAGATGACTATATCATCCCTAGATGACTATATCATCCCTAGATGACTATATCATCCCTAGATGACTATATCATCCCTAGATGACTATCATGCCTAGATGACTGCATCATCCCTAGATGGCTGTATCATCCCTGGATGGTTGTATCATCCCTAGATGGTTGTATCATCCCTAGATGACTGTATCATCCCTAGATGACTGTATCATCCCTAGATGACTGTATCATCCCTAGATGACTGTATCATCCCTAGATAGCTGTATCATCCCTATATGGCTGTATCATCCCTAGATGGCTGTATCCTCCCTAGATAGCTGTATCATCCCTATATGGCTGTATCATCCCTAGATGGCTGTATCATCCCTAGATAGCTGTATCATCCCTAGATGACTGTATCATCCCTAGATAGCTGTATCATCCCTATATGGCTGTATCATCCCTAGATGGCTGTATCCTCCCTAGTTGGTTGTATCATCCCCAGATGGCTATATCATCCCTAGATGACTGTATCATCCCTAGATGACTGTATCATCCCTAGATGACTGTATCATCCCTAGATGGTTGTATCATCCCTAGATGGCCGTATCATCCCTAGATGGCTGTATCTTCCCTAGATGGCTGTATCATCCCTAGATGGTTGTATCATCCCTAGATGGCTGTATCATCCCTAGATGGCTGTATCATACCTAGATGGCTGTATCATCCCTAGATGGCTGTATCATCCCTAGATGGCTGTATCTTCCCTAGATGGCTGTATCATCCCTAGATGGTTGTATCATCCCTAGATGGTTGTATCATCCCTAGATGGCTGTATCATCCCTAGATGGCTGTATCATCCCTAGATGGCTGTATCATCCCTAGATGGCCGTATCATCCCTAGATGGCTGTATCTTCCCTAGATGGCTGTATCATCCCTAGATGGTTGTATCATCCCTAGATGGCTGTATCATCCCTAGATGGCTGTATCATCCCTAGATGGCTGTATCATCCCTAGATGGCTGTATCATCCCTAGATGGCTGTATCTTCCCTAGATGGCTGTATCATCCCTAGATGGTTGTATCATCCCTAGATGGTTGTATCATCCCTAGATGGCTGTATCATCCCTAAATGGTTGTATCATCCCTAGATGAATATCATCCCTAGATTTCTATATCATCCCTAGATGACTATCATCCCTAGATGACTGTATCATCGGTACATGCCTGTATCATTCCTAGATGGCTGTATCATCCCTAGATGGCTGTATCATCCCTAGATGACTATAATCGGTACATGCCTGTATCATTCCTAGATGGCTGTATCATTCCTAGATGGCTGTATCATTCCTAAGTGACTATCATTCCTTAAAGCGTCTACAGGTCTACATAAGACTGACAAGAAACTGATTAATACACACAAACCAAAACAGTCCAAGTGTCTATCGACAAGGGCTTCTGATAACTAGTAACTACTACTACTACACACACTCATACACACTGTATATAAATATATATATATATATATATATATATATATATATATATATATATATATATATATATATTTATATATATATATATATATATATATATCGTACCGAATATGTAAAACTGGTCAATTAGCAAGAACTCATTTAAAATTAAGTCCTTTCTAAAATTTTCTCTTATACGTTTAAAGATATATTTTTTTCATTAATGTTAATGTAAAAAATTTAAATTTTGCACCTAAAGTATCTTAGAAAACTTACCTAACCTTATTATAACAAGAGCAATTTATTTTAGCCTAACCCAACT